>NW_027417579.1:0-27994 GCF_009905375.1 Apium graveolens | reverse complement strand
TGAAACTAAGAGGTGGTAAGGAATCAAATTGGATGTATATGATGTTAACATGTTAATTATACAAATAGATTGTGAAAGTGACTCATATAGGGTGCAAAATGACTCTAATATGGTGAAAAGTGACTTACATGGTTAATTAGAACCAAAATGTGGACAAAATTGACTTGTATGAATGTGGCACTAAGAGGTGGTAAAAGGATTTCTAATTGCATGTACACGATGTTAACATGTTAATTGTACCAATATATGATTGCAAGTGACTCTTATAAGGTGCAAAGTGACTCTAATATGGTGAGAAGTCACTTACATGATTGATTAGAGCCAAAATGTGGCCAAAAATTGACTTGTAGGAAAGGGGTACCAAGAGTTGGTTAAAGGATGTCTAATTGCATGTACATGATGTTAACATGGTAATTATATCAATATATGGTGACAAATGACTCTTATAGAGTAAAAAGTGACTCTAATATGGTGAAAAGTGACTTACATGGTTTGATTAGAGCCAAAATGTGGAACAAAATTAACTTGTATGAAAGTGACATTAATAGGTGGTAAAAGGATATCAAATTGCATGTACATGATGTGAACATGTTAATTCTACAAATATATGATGGCAAGTGACTTTTATAAGGTGCAAAGTGACTCTAATATGGTGAGAAGTCATTTATATGATTGATAAGAGCCAAAATGTGGCCGAAAATTAACTTGTAAGAAAGGGGTACCAAGAGGTGGTTAAATGATGTCTAATTGCATGTACATGATGTTAACATGTTAATTGTATCAATATATGGTGAAAGTAACTCTTATAGGGTTGCAAAGTGACTCTAATATGGTGAAAAGTGACTTACATGGTTGATTAGAGCCAAATGTGGAACAAAATTAACTTGTATGAAAGTGAGATTAATAGCTGGTAAAAGCATGTCAAATTGGACGTATTAATGTTAACATGTTAATTGTTGTATGTAGGGTGGAAAGTGATTCTTATAGGGCGCAAAGTGACTCTAATATGGTGAAAAGTGACGTACATGGTTGATTAGAACCAAAATGTGGAACAAAATTTACCTGTATGAAAGTGGAACTAAGAGGTGGTAAAAGGATATCAATTAGATGTATATGATGTTAACATGTTAATTATACAAATAGATTGTGAAAAGTGACTAATATAGGATGCAAAATGACTCTAATATGGTGAAAAGTGACTTACATGGTAATTTGAACCAAAATGTGGAACAAAATTGACTAGTATGAATGTGGCACTAAGAGGTGGTAAAGGATTTCTAATTGCATGTACATGATGTTAACATGTTAATTGTACCAATATATGATGGCAAGTGACTCTTATAAGGTGCAAAGTGACTCTAATATGGTGAGAAGTCACTTGATTGATTAGAGCCAAATGTGGCCCAAAATTGACTTGTAGGAAAGGGGTACCAAGAGTTGGTTAAAAGTGTCTAATTGCATTGTACATCATGTTAAGATGGTAATTGTATCAATATATGGTTACAAGTGACTCTTATAGAGTAAAAGTGACTCTAATATGGTGAAAACTGACTTACATGGTTGATTAGAGCCAAAATGTGGAAACAAAATTAACTTGTATGAAAGCGACATTAATAGGTGGTAAAAGGATGTCAAATTGGCATATATATAATGTTAACATGTTAATTGTTGTATGTATGGTGCAAAATGACTCTTATAGGGTGCAAAGTGACTCTAATATGGTGAAAGTGACTTACATGGTTGATTAGAACCAAAATGTGGAACAACATTTACCTGTATGAAATTGGAACTAAGAGGTGGTAAAAAGATGTCAAATTGGAAGGATATGATGTTGACATGTTAATTATACTAATAGATTGTGGAAAGTGAATCATATAGGGTGCAAAATGACTCTAATATGGTGAAAAGTGACTTACATGGTTAATTAGAACCAAAATGTGGACCAAAATTGACTTGTCTGAATGTTGCACTAAGAGGTGGTAAAAGGATTTCTAATTGCATGTACATGATGTTAACATGTTAATTGTACCAATATATGATGGCAAGTGACTCTTATAAGGTGCAAAGTGACTCTAATATGGTGAGAAGTCACTTACATGATTGATTAGAGCCATAATGTGGCCCAAAATTGACTTGTTGGAAAGGGGGTACCAAGAGGTGGTTAAAGGATGTCTAATTGCATGTAAATGATGTTAACATGTTAGTAGTATCAATATATGGTGAGAAGTGTCTCTTGTAGGGTGCAAAGTGACTCTAATATGGTGAAAAGTGACTTACATGGTTGATTAGAGCCAAAATGTGGAACAAAATTAACTAGTATGAAAGTGACATTAATAGGTGGTAAAAGGATGTCAAATTGGATATATATAATGTTAACATGTTAATTGTTGTATATATGGTGGAAAATGACTCTTATAGGGTGCAAAGTGACTCTAATATGGTGAAAAGTGACTTACATGGTTGATTAGAACCAAAATGTGGAACAACATTTACCGGTATGAAATTGGAACTAAGAGGTGGTAAAAAGATGTCAAATTGGAAGTATATGATGTTGACATGTTAATTATACTAATAGATTGTGGAAGGTGAATCATATAGTGTGCAAAATGACTCTAATATGGTGAAAAGTGACTTACATGGTTAATTAGAACCAAAATGTGGACCAAAATTGACTTGTATGAATGTGGCACTAAGAGGTGGTAAAGGATTTCTAATTGCATGTACATGATGTTAACATGTTAATTTTACCAATATATGATGGCAAGTGACTCTTATAAGGTGCAAAGTGACTCTAATATGGTGAGAAGTCACTTACATGATTGATTAGAGCCAAAATATGGCCCAAATTGACTTGTAGGAAAGGGGGGTACCAAGAGGTGGTTAAAGGATGTCTAATTGCATGTACATGATGTTAACATGTTAGTAGTATCAATATATGGTGACAAGTGTCTCTTGTAGGGTGCAAAGCGACTCTAATATGGTGAAAAGTGACTTACATGTTGATTAGAGCCAAAATGTGAACAAAATTAACTTGTTTGAAAGTGGCATTAATAGGTGGTAAAAGGATATCAAATTGCATGTACATGATGTGAACATGTTAATTCTACCAATATATGATGGCAATTGACTCTTATAAGGTGCAAAGTGACTCTAATATGGTGAGCAATCACTTATATGATTGATAAGAGCCAAAATGTGGCCGAAAATTAACTTGTAGGAAAGGGGTACCAAGAGGTGGTTAAATGATGTCTAATTGCATGTACATGATGTTAACATGTTAATTGTATCAATATATGGTGAAAGTGACTCTTATAGGGTGCAAAGTGACTCTAATATGGAGAAAAGTGACTTACATGGTTGATTAGAGCCAAAATGTGGAACAAAATTAACTTGTATGAAAGTGACATTAATAGGTGGTAAAAGGATGTCAAATTGGATGTATATAATGTTAACATGTTAATTGTTGTATGTATGCTGGAAAGTGACTCTTATAGGGCGCAAAGTGACTCTAATATGGTGAAAAGTGACTTACATGGTTGATTAGAACCAAAATGTGGAACAAAATTGACCTGTATAAAAGTGGAACTAAGAGGTGGTAAAAGGATATCAAATTAGATGTATATGATGTTAACATGTTAATTATACAAATAGATTGTGGAAAGTGACTCATATAGGGTGCAAAATGACTCTAATATGGTGAAAAGTGACTTACATGGTTAATTAGAACCAAAATGTGGAACAAAATTGACTCGTATGAATGTGGCACTAAGAGGTGGTAAAGGATTTCTAATTGTCTGTACATGATGTTAACATGTTAATTGTACCAATATATGATGGCAAATGACTCTTATAAGGTGCAAAGTGACTCTAATATGGTGAGAAGTCACTTACATGATTGATTAGAGCCAAAATGTGGCCCAAAATTGACTTGTAGGAAAGGGGTACCAAGAGTTGGTTAAAGGATGTCTAATAGCATGTACATGATGTTAAGATGGTAATTGTATCAATATATGGTGACAAGTGACTCTTATAGAGTAAAAAGTGACTCTAATATGGTGAAAAGTGACTTACATGGTTGATTAGAGCCAAAATGTGGAACAAAATTAACTTGTATAAAAGTGACATTAATAGGTGGTAAAAGGATGTCAAATTGGATATATATAATGTTAACATGTTAATTGTTGTATGTATGGTGGAAAATGACTCTTATAGGGTGCAAAGTGACTCTAATATGGTGAAAAGTGACTTACATGGTTGATCAGAACCAAAATGTGGAACAACATTTACCTGTATGAAATTGGAACTAAGAGGTGGTAAAAAGATGTCAAATTGGAAGTATATGATGTTGACATGTTAATTATACAAATAGATTGTGGAAAGTGAATCATATAGGGTGTAAAATGACTCTAATATGGTGAAAAGTGACTTACATGGTTAATTAGAACCAAAATGTGGACCAAAATTGACTTGTATGAATGTGGCACTAAGAGGTGGTAAAGGATTTCTAATTGCATGTACTTGATGTTGACATGTTAATTGTACCAATATATGATGGCAAGTGACTCTTATAAGGTGCAAAGTGACTCTAATATGGTGAGAAGTCACTTACATGATTGATTAGAGCCAAAATGTGGCCCAAAATTGACTTGTAAAAAAGGGGTACCAAGAGTTGGTTAAAGGATGTCTAATTGCATGTACATGATGTTAACATGGTAATTATATCAATATATGGTGACAAATGACTCTTATAGAGTAAAAAGTAACTCTAATATGGTGAAAAATGACTTACATGGTTGATTAGAGCCAAAATGTGGAACAAAATTAACTTGTATGAAAGTGACATTAATAGGTGGTAAAAGCATGTCAAATTGGATGTATATAATGTTAACATGTTAATTGTTGTATGTATGGTGGAAAGTGACTCTTATAGGGCGCAAAGTGACTTTAATATGGTGAAAAGTGACTTACATGGTTGATTAGAACAAAAATGTGGAACAAAATTGACCTGTATGAAAGTGGAACTAAGAGGTGGTAAAAGGATATCAAATTGGATGTATATGATGTTAACATGTTAATTATACAAATAGATTGTGGAAAGTGACTCATATAGGGTTCAAAATGACTCTAATATGGTGAAAAGTGACTTACATGGTTAATTAGAACCAAAATGTGGAACAAAATTGACTCGTATGAATGTGGCACTAAGAGGTGGTAAAGGATTTCTAATTGTCTGTACATGATGTTAACATGTTAATTGTACCAATATATGATGGCAAATGACTCTTATAAGGTGCAAAGTGACTCTAATATGGTGAGAAGTCAGTTACATGATTGATTAGAGCCAAAATGTGGCCCAAACTTGACTTGTAGGAAAGGGGTACCAAGAGTTGGTTAAAGGATGTCTAATAGCATGTACATGATGTTAAGATGGTAATTGTATCAATATATGGTGACAAGTGACTCTTATTAATATGGTGAAAAGTGACTTACATGGTTGATTAGAGCCAAAATGTGGAACAAAATTAACTTGTATGAAAGTGACATTAATAGGTGGTAAAAGGATGTCAAATTGGATATATATAATTTTAACATGTTAATTGTTGTATGTATGGTGGAAAATGACTCTTATAGGGTGCAAAGTGACTCTAATATGGTGAAAAGTGACTTACATGGTTGATTAGAACCAAAATGTGGAAAAACATTTACCTGTATGAAATTGGAACTAAGAGGTGGTAAAAAGATGTCAAATTGGAAGTATATGATGTTGACATGTTAATTATACTAATAGATTGTGGAAAGTGAATCATATAGGGTGTAAAATGACTCTAATATGGTGAAAAGTGACTTACATGGTTAATTAGAACCAAAATGTGAACCAAAATTGACTTGTATGATGTGCCACTAAGAGGTGATAAAAAGATTTCTAATTGCATGTACATGATGTTAACATGTTAATTGTACCAATATATGATGGCAAGTGACTCTTATAAGGTGCAAAGTGACTCTAATATGGTTAGAAGTCACTTACATGATTGATTAGAGCCAAAATGTGGCCCAAAATTGACTTGTAGGAAAGGGGTACCAAGAGTTGGTTAAAGGATATCTAATTGCATGTACATGATGTTAACATGGTAATTATATCAATATATGGTGACAAATGACTCTTATAGAGTAAAAAGTGACTCTAATATGGTGAAAAGTGACTTACATGGTTGATTAGAGCCAAAATGTGGAACAAAATTAACTTGTATGAAAGTGACATTAATAGGTGGTAAAAGCATATCAAATTGGATGTATATAATGTTAACATGTTAATTGTTGTATGTATGGTGGAAAGTGACTCTTATAGGGCGCAAAGTGACTCTGATATGGTGCAAAGTGACTTACATGGTTGATTAGAACCAAAATGTGGAACAAAATTGACCTGTATGAAAGTGGAACTAAGAGGTGGTAAAAGGATATCAAATTGGATGTATATGATGTTAACATGTTAATTATAAAAACAGATTGTGGAAAGTGACTCATATAGGGTGTAAAATGACTCTAATATGGTGAAAAGTGACTTACATGGTTAATTAGAACCAAAATGTGGAACAAAATAGACTCGTATGAATGTGGCACTAAGAGGTGGTAAAGGATTTCTAATTGTATGTACATGATGTTAACATGTTAATTGTACCAATATATGATGGCAAGTGACTCTTATAAGGTGCAAAGTGACTCTAATATGGTGAGAAGTCACTTACATGATTGATTAGAGCCAAAATGTGGCCCAAAATTGACTTGTAGGAAAGGGGGTACCAAGAGGTGGTTAAAGGATGTCTAATTGCATGTACATGATGTTAACATGTTAGTAGTATCAATATATGGTGACAAGTGTCTCTTGTAGGGTGCAAAGTGACTCTAATATGGTGAAGAGTGACTTACATAGTTGATTAGAGCCAAAATGTGGAACAAAATTAACTTGTTTGAAAGTGGCATTAATAGGTGGTAAAAGGATATCAAATTGCATGTACATGATGTGAAATGTTAATTCTACCAATATATGATGGCAAGTGACTCTTATAAGGTGCAAAGTGACTCTAATATGGTGAGAAGTCACTTATATGATTGATAAGAGCCAAAATGTGGCCGAAAATTAACTTGTAGGAAAGGCGTACCAAGAGGTGGTTAAAGGATGTCTAATTGCATGTACATGATGTTAACATGTTAATTGTATCAATATATGGTGAAAGTGACTCTTATAGGGTGCAAAGTGACTCTAATATGGAGAAAAGTGACTTACATAGTTGATTAGAGCCAAAATGTGGAACAAAATTAACTTGTATGAAAGTGACATTAATAGGTGGTAAAAGGATGTCAAATTGGATGTATATAATGTTAACATGTTAATTGTTGTCTGTATGGTGGAAAGTGACTCTTATAGGGCGCAAAGTGACTCTAATATGGTGAAAAGTGACTTACATGGTTGATTAGAACCAAAATGTGGATCAAAATTGACCTGTACGAAAGTGGAACTGAGAGGTGGTAAAAAGATATCAAATTGGATGTATATGATGTTAACATGTTAATTATACAAATATATTGTGGAAACTGACTCATATAGGGTGCAAAATGACTCTAATATGGTGAAAAGTGACTTACATGGTTAATTAGAACCAAAATGTGGAACAAAATTGACTCGTATGAATGTGGCACTAAGAGGTGGTAAAGGATTTCTAATTGCATGTACTTGATGTTAACATGTTAATTGTACCAATATATGATGGCAAGTGACTCTTATAAGGTGCAAAGTGACTCTAATATGGTGAGAAGTCACTTACATGATTGATTAGAGCCAAAATGTGGCCCAAAATTGACTTGTAAAAAAGGGGTACCAAGAGTTGGTTAAACGATGTCTAATTGCATGTACATGATGTTAACATGGTAATTATATCAATATATGGTGACAAATGACTCTTATAGAGTAAAAAGTAACTCTAATACGGTGAAAAATGACTTACATGGTTGATTAGAGCCAAAATGTGGAACAAAATTAACTTGTATGAAAGTGACATTAATAGGTGGTAAAAGCATGTCAAATTGGATGTATATAATGTTAACATGTTAATTGTTGTATGTATGGGGGAAAGTGACTCTTATAGGGCGCAAAGTGACTCTAATATGGTGAAAAGTGACTTACATGGTTGATTAGAACAAAAATGTGGAACAAAATTGACCTGTATGAAAGTGGAACTAAGAGGTTGTAAAAGGATATCAAATTGGATGTATATGATGTTAACATGTTAATTATACAAATAGATTGTGGAAAGTGACTCATATAGGGTGCAAAATAACTCTAATATGGTGAAAAGTGACTTACATGGTTAATTAGAACCAAAATGTGGAACAAAATTGACTCGTATGAATGTGGCACTAAGAGGTGGTAAAGGATTTCTAATTGTCTGTACATGATGTTAACATGTTAATTGTACCAATATATGATGGCAAATGACTCTTATAAGGTGCAAAGTGACTCTAATATGGTGAGAAGTCACTTACATGATTGATTAGAGCCAAAATGTGGCCCAAAATTGACTTGTAGGAAAGGGGTACCAAGAGTTGGTTAAAGGATGTCTAATAGCATGTACATGATGTTAAGATGGTAATTGTATGAATATATGGTGACAAGTGACTCTTATAGAGTAAAAAGTGACTCTAATATGGTGAAAAGTGACTTACATGGTTGATTAGAGCCAAAATGTGGAACAAAATTAACTTGTATGAAAGCGACATTAATAGGTGGTAAAAGGATGTCAAATTGGATATATATAATGTTAACATGTTATTTGTTGTATGTATGGTGGAAAATGACTCTTATAGGGTGCAAAGTGACTCTAATATGGTGAAAAGTGACTTACATGGTTGATTAGAACCAAAATGTGGAACAACATTTACCTGTATGAAATTGGAACTAAGAGGTGGTAAAAAGATGTCAAATTGGAAGTATTTACCTGTATGAAATTGGAACTAAGAGGTGGTAAAAAGATGTCAAATTGGAAGTATATGATGTTGACATGTTAATTATACTAATAGATTGTGGAAAGTAAATCATATAGGGTGCAAAATGACTCTAATATGGTCAAAAGTGACTTACATGGTTAATTAGAACCAAAATGTGGACCAAAATTGACTTCTATGAATGTGGCACTAAGAGGTGGTAAAAGGATTTCTAATTGCATGTACATGATGTTAACATGTTAATTGTACCAATATATGATGGCAAGTGACTCTTATAAGGTGCAAAGTGACTCTAATATGGTGAGAAGTCACTTACATGATTGATTAGAGCCAAAATGTGGCCCAAAATTGACTTGTAGGAAAGGGGTACCAAGAGTTGGTTAAAGGATGTCTAATTGCATGTACATGATGTTAACATGGTAATTATATCAATATATGGTGACAAATGACTCTTATAGAGTAAAAAGTGACTCTAATATGGTGAAAAGTGACTTACATGGTTTGATTAGAGCCAAAATGTGGAACAAAATTAACTTGTATGAAAGTGACATTAATAGGTGGTAAAAGGATATCAAATTGCATGTACATGATGTGAACATGTTAATTCTACAAATATATGATGGCATGTGATTTTATAAGGTGCAAAGTGACTCTAATATGGTGAGAAGTCACTTATATGATTGATAAGAGCCAAAATGTGGCCGAAAATTAACTTGTAGGAAAGGGGTACCAAGAGGTGGTTAAATGATGTCTAATTGCATGTACATGATGTTAACATGTTAATTGTATCAATATATGGTGAAAGTAACTCTTATAGGGTGCAAAGTGACTCTAATATGGTGAAAAGTGACTTACATGGTTGATTAGAGCCAAAATGTGGAACAAAATTAACTTGTATGAAAGTGACATTAATAGGTGGTAAAAGGATGTCAAATTGGATGTATATAATGTTAACATGTTAATTGTTGTATGTAGGGTGGAAAGTGATTCTTATAAGGCGCAAAGTGACTCTAATATGGTGAAAAGTGACGTACATGGTTGATTAGAACCAAAATGTGGAACAAAATTTACCTGTATTAAAGTGGAACTAAGAGGTGGTAAAAGGATATCAAATTAGATGTATATGATGTTAACATGTTAATTTCCATAATTTTGTTCTAATCAACCATGTAAGTCACTTTTCACCATATTAGAGTCACTTTGCACTTTATAAGAGTCACTTTCCACCATATATACAACAATTAACATGTTAACATCATATACATCCAATTTGACAACTTTTTCCACCTATTAATGCCACTTTTATACAAGTTAATTTTGTTCCACATTTTGGTTCTAGTCAACCATGTAAGTCACTTTTCACTATACTAGAGTCACTTTGCAACCTATAAGAGTCACTTGCCACCATATATTGATCAATTAACATGTTAACATCATGTACATGCAATTAGACATCCTTTAACCACCTCTTGGTACCCCCTTTCCTACAGGTCAATTTTGGGCCACATTTTGCCTCTAATCAATCATGTAAGTGACTTCCCACCATATTAAAGTCACTTTGTACCTTATAAGAGTCACTTGCCATCATATATTGGTACAATTAACATGTTAAAATCATGTACATGCAATTAGTAATCCTTTTACCACCTCTTAGTGCCACATTCATAAAAGTCAATTTTGGTCCACATTATGGTTCTAATTAACCATGTATGTCACTTTTCACCATATTAGAGTCATTTTGCACCCTATATGAGTCACTTTCCACAATCTATTTGTATAATTAGTATGTTAACATCATATACATCCAATTTGATAACCTTTTACGACCTCTAAGTTCCACTTTCATACAGGTCTATTTTGTTCCACATTTTGGTTCTAATCAACCATGTAAGTCACTTTTCACCATATTAGAGTCATTTTGCACTTTATAAGATTCACTTTCCACCATATATACAACAATTAACACGTTAAAATCTTTTACATCCAATTTGACATCTTTTTCCACCTATTAATACCACTTTCATACAAGTTAATTTTGTTCCACATTTTGGCTCTAATCAACCATGTAAGTCACTTTTCACCATATTAAAGTCACTTTGCACCCTATAAGAGTCATTTGCCACCATATATTGATCAATTAACATGTCAACATCATGTACATGCAATTAGACATCCTTTAACCACCTCTTGGTACCCCCTTTCCTACAAGCCAATTTTGGGCCACATTTTGGCTCTAATCAATCATGTAAGTGACTTCTCACCATATTAGAGTCACTTTACACCTTATAAGAGTCACTTGCCAACATATATTGGTACAAGTAAGATGTTGCAATTAGAAATCCTTTTACCACCGCTTAGTGCCACATTCATACAAGTCAATTTTGGTCCACATTTTGGTTCTAATTAATCATGTAAGTCATTTTTCACCATATTAGAGTCATTTTGCACCCTATATGAGTCACTTTCCACCACATATACAGCAATTAACATGTTAATATCATCTACATCCAATTTGATATCTTTTCCACGTATTAATGCCACTTTCATACAAGTTAATTTTGTTCCACATTTTGGCTCTAATCAACCATGTAAGTCACGCTTCACCATATTAGAGTCACTTTGCACCCTATAAGAGTCACTTGCCACCATATATTGATCAATTAACATGTTAACATCATGTACAAGCAATTAGACATCCTTTAACCACCTTTTGGTACCCCCTTTCCTACAAGTCAATTTTCGGCCACATTTTGCCTCTAATCAATCATGTAAGTGACTTCCCACCATATTAAAGTCACTTTGCACCTTATAAGAGTCACTTGCCATCATATATTGGTACAATTAACATGTTAACATCATGTACATGCAATTATAAATCCTTTAACACCTCTTAGTGCCACATTCATACAAGTAAATTTTGGTCCATATTTTGGTTCTAATTAACCATGTAAGTCACTTTTCACCATATTAGAGTTATTTTGCACCCTATATGAGTCACTTTCCACAACCTATTTGTATAATTAACATGTTAACATCATATACATCCAATTTGACATCGTTTGACCACCTCTTAGTTCCACTTTCATACAGGTCAATTTTGTTCTACATTTTCGTTCTAATCAACCTTATAAGTCACTTTTCACCATATTAGAGTCACTTCGCATCCTATATGAGTCACTTTCCACCATATATACAACAATTTAACATATTAACATTATATACATCAAGTTTGACATCCTTTTACCACCTATTAATGCCTCTTTCATACAAGTTCATTGTCTTCCATATTTTGGCTCTAATCAACCATGTAAGTCACTTTTCACCATACTAGAGTCACTTTGCAACCAATAAGAGTCACTTGCCACCATATATTGATCAATTAACATGTTAACATTATATACATCAAATTTGACATCCTTTGACCACCTCTTAGTTCCACTTTCATACAGGTCAATTTTGTTCTACATTTTCGTTCTAATCAACCATATTAGAGTCACTTTGCACCATATAAGAGTCACTTTCCACCATATATACAACAATTTAACATGTTACCATCATATACATCCAATTTGACATCGTTTTACCACCTATTAATGCTGCTTTGATATAAATTAATTTTGTTCCACATTTTGCCTCTAATCAACCATGTAAGTCACTTTTTACCATATTAGAGTCACTTTGCAGCCTATAAGAGTCACTTGCCACCATATATTGATACAATTAACATGTTAACATCATGTACATGCAATTATACATCTTTTAACCACCTCTTGGTACCCCTTTCTTACAAGTCAATTTTGGGCAACATTTTGGATCTAATCAACCATGTAAGTCACTTTTCACCATATTAGAGTCACTTTGCACTTTATAAGAGTCATTTTCCACCATATATACAACAATTAACATGTTAACATCATATACATCCAATTTGACAACTTTTTCCACCTACTAATGCCACTTTCATACAAGTTAATTTTGTTCCACATTTTGGCTGTAACCAACCATGTAAGTCACTTTTCACCATACTAGAGTCACTTTGCAACCTATAAGAGTCACTTGCCACCATATATTGATCAATTAACATGTTAACATCATGTACAAGCAATTAGACATCCTTTAACCACCTCTTGGTACCCCCTTTCCTCCAAGTCAATTTTGGGCCACATTTTGCCTCTAATCAATCATGTAAGTGACTTCCCACCATATTAAAGTCACTTTGCACCTTATAAGAGTCACTTGCCATCATATATTGGTACAATTAACATGTTAACATCATGTACACGCAATTATAAATCCTTTAACACCTCTTAGTGCCACATTCATACAAGTCAATTTTGGTCCATATTTTGGTTCTAATTAACCATGTAAGTCACTTTTCACCATATTAGAGTTATTTTGCACCCTATATGAGTCACTTTCCACAACCTATTTGTATAATTAACATGTTATCATCATATACATCCAATTTGACATCCTTTGACCACCTCTTAGTTCCACTTTCATACAGGTCAATTTTGTTCTACATTTTCGTTCTAATCAACCTTATAAGTCACTTTTCACCATATTAGAGTCACTTTGCACCCTATAAGAGTCACTTTCAACCATATATACAACAATTTAACATATTAACATTATATACATCAAGTTTGACATCCTTTTACCACCTATTAATGCCACTTTCATACAAGTTCATTGTCTTCCATATTTTGGCTCTAATCAACCATGTATGTCACTTTTCACCATACTAGAGTCACTTTGCAACCAATAAGAGTCACTTGCCACCATATATTGATCAATTAACATGTTAACATCATATACATCAAATTTGACATCCTTTGACCACCTCTTAGTTCCACTTTCATACAGGTCAATTTTGTTCCACATTTTCGTTCTAATCAACCATATAAGTCACTTTTCACCATATTAGAGTCACTTTGCACCATATAAGAGTCACTTTCCACCATATATACAACAATTTAACATGTTATCATCATATACATCCAATTTGACATCGTTTTACCACCTATTAATGCTGCTTTTATACAAGTTAATTTTGTTCCACATTTTGCCTCTAATCAACCATGTAAGTCACTTTTTACCATATTAGAGTCACTTTGCAGCCTATAAGAGTCACTTGCCACCATATATTGATACAATTAACATGTTAACATCATGTACATGCAATTAGACATCTTTTAACCACCTCTTGGTTCCCCTTTCTTACAAGTCAATTTTGGGCAACATTTTGGCTCTAATCAAACATGTAAGTGACTTCTCACAATATTAGTGACTTTGCACCTTATAAGAGTCACTTGCATCATATATTGATACAATTAACATGTTAAAATCATGTACATGCAATTAGAAATCATTTTACCACCTCTTAGTGCCACATTCATACAAGTCAATTTTGGTTCACATTTTGGTTCTAATTAACTATGTAAATCACTTTTCACCCTATTAGAGTCATTTTGCACCCTATATGAGTCACTTTCCACCATATATTTGTACAATTAACATTTTAACATCATATACATCCAATTTGACATCCTTTTACCACCTCTTAGTTCTACTTTCATATAGGTCAATTTTGTTCCACATTTTTGTTCTAATCAACCATGTAAGTCACTTTTCACTATATTAGAGTCACTTTGCACTTTATAAGAGTCACTTTCCACCATATATACAACAATTAACATGTTATCATCATATACATCCAATTTGACATCCTTTTACCACCTATTAATGCCACTTTCATACAAGTTAATTTTGTTCCACATTTTGGCTCTTATCAACCATGTAAGTCAGTTTTCACCATATGAGAGTCACTTTGCACCATATAGGAGTCACTTGCCACCATATATTAATCAATTAGCATGTTAACATCATGTACATGCAATTAGACATCCCTCAACCACCTCTTGGTACCCCCTTTCATACAAGTCAATTTTGGGCCACATTTTGGCTCTAATCAATCATGTAAGTGACTTCTAACGATATTAGAGTCACTTTGGACCTTATAAGAGTCACTTGCCATCATATATTGGTACAATTAACATGTTAACATCATGTACATGCAATTAGAAATCCGTTTACCACCTCTTAGTGCCACATTCATACAAGTCAATTTTTGTCCACATTTTGGTTCTAATTAACCATGTAAATCACTTTTCACCCTATAAAAGTCATTTTGCACCCTATATGAGTCACTTTCCACCATATATTTGTACAATTAACATGTTAACATCATATACATCCAATTTGACATCCTTTTACCACCTCTCAGTTCCACTTTCATACAGGTCAATTTTGTTCCACATTTTGGCTCTAATCAACCAAGTTACTTTTCACCATTTTAGAGCCACTTTGCACCCTATTAGAGTCACTTGCCACCATATATTGATACAATTAACATGTTAACATCATGTACATGCAATTAGACATCCTTTAACCACCTCTCGGTACCCCTTTCTTACAAGTCAATTTTGGGCCACATTTTGGCTCTAATCAAACATGTAAGTGACTTCTCACCATATTAGAGTCACTTTACACCTTATAAGAGTCACTTGCCATCATATATTGGTACAATTAACATGTTAACATCATGTACATGCAATTAGAAATCCTTTTACCACCTCTTAGTGCCACATTCATAAAAGTCAATTTTGTTCCACATTTTGGTTCTAATTAACCATGTAAGTCACTTTTCACCATATTAGAGTCATTTTGCACCCTATATGAGTCACTTTCCACCATATATTTGTACAATTAATATTTTAACATCATATACATCCAATTTGACATCCTTTGACCACCTCTTAGTTCCACTTTCATATAGGTCAATTTTGTTCCACATTTTTGTTCTAATCAACCATGTAAGTCACTTTTCACCATATTAGAGTCACTTTGCACTTTATAAGAGTCACTTTCCACCATATATACAACAATTAACATGTTAATATCATATACATCCAATTTGACAACTTTTTCCACCTATTAATGCCACTTTCATACAAGTTAATTTTGTTCCACATTTTGGCTCTAATCAACCATATAAGTCACTTTTCACCATATTAGAGTCACTTTGCAACCTATAAGAGTCACTTGCCACCATATATTGATCAATTAACATGTTAACATCATGTACATGCAATTAGACATCCTTTAACCACCTCTTGGTACCCCCTTTCCTACAGGTCAATTTTGGGCCACATTTTGCCTCTAATCAATCATGTAACTGACTTCCCACCATATTAAAGTCACTTTGCACCTTATAAGAGTCACTTGCCATCATATATTGGTACAATTAACATGTTAACATCATGTACATGCAATTAGAAATCCTTTTACCACCTCTTAGTGCCACATTCATAAAAGTCAATTTTGGTCCACATTTTGGTTCTAATTAACCATGTATGTCACTTTTCACCATATTAGAGTCATTTTGCACCCTATATGAGTCACTTTCCACAATCTATTTGTATAATTAGTATGTTAACATCATATACATCCAATTTGATAACCTTTTACCACCTCTAACTTCCACTTTCATACAGGTCAATTTTGTTCCACATTTTGGTTCTAATCAACCATGTAAGTCACTTTTCACCATATTAGAGTCATTTTGCACTTTATAAGATGCACTTTCCACCATATATACAACAATTAACATGTTAATATCATTTACATCCAATTTGACATCTTTTTCCACCTATTAATGCCACTTTCATACAAGTTAATTTTGTTCCACATTTTGGCTCTAATCAACCATGTAAGTCACTTTTCACCATATTAAAGTAACTTTGCACCCTATAAGAGTCACTTGCCACTGTATATTGATCAATTAACATGTTAACATCATGTACATGCAATCAGACATCCTTTAACCACCTCTTGGTACCCCCTTTCCCACAAGTCAATTTTGTGCCACATTTTGGCTCTAATCAATCATGTAAGTGACTTCTCACCATATTAGAGTCACTTTACACCTTATAAGAGTCACTTGCCAACATATATTGGTACAATTAACATGTTAACATCATGCACTTGCAATTAGAAATCCTTTTACCACCGCTTAGTGCCACATTCATACAAGTCAATTTTGGTCCACATTTTGGTTCTAATTAACCATGTAAGTCATTTTTCACCATATTAGAGTCATTTTGCACCCTATATGAGTCACTTTCCACCACATATACAACAATTAACATGTTAATATCATCTACATCCAATTTGATATCTTTTTCCACGTATTAATGCCACTTTCATACAAGTTAATTTTGTTCCACATTTTGGCTCTAATCAACCATGTAAGTCACGTTTCACCATATTAGAGTCACTTTGCACCCTATAAGAGTCACTTGACACCATATATTGATCAATTAACATGTTAACATCATGTACATGCAATTAGAAATCCTTTTACAACCTCTTATTGCCAAGTTCATACAAGTCAATTTTGTCCACATTTTGGTTCTAATTAACCATGTAAGTCACTTTTCACCATATTAGAGTCATTTTGCACCCTATATGAGTCACTTTCCCCCATATATTTGTACAATTAACATGTTAACATCATGTACTTGCAATTAGAAATCCTTTCCTACAAGTAAATTTTGGCCACATTTTGGCTCTAATCAATCATGTAAGTGACTTCTCTCCATATTAGAGTCACTTTACACCTTATAAGAGTCACTTGCCGACATATATTGGTACAATTAACATGTTAACATCATGTACTTGCAATTAGAAATCCTCTTACCACCTCTTATTGCCACGTTCATACAAGTCAATTTTGTCCACATTTTGGTTCTAATTAACCATGTAAGTCACTTTTCACCATATTAGAGTCATTTTGCACCCTATATGAGTCACTTTCCCCCATATATTTGTACAATTAACATGTTAACATCATGTACTTGCAATTAGAAATCCTTTAACCACCTCTTAGTGCGACATTCATACAAGTCAATTTTGGTCCACATTTTGGTTCTAATTAACCATGTAAGTCACTTTTCACCATATTAGAGTCACTTTGCACCTTTTAAGAATCACTTTCCACCATATATACAACAATTAACATGTTATCATCATATACATCCAATTTGACATCCTTTTACCACCTATTGATGCCACTTTCATACAAGTTAATTTTGTTCCACATTTTGGATCTTATCAACCATGTAAGTCACTTTTCACCATATTATAGTCACTTTGCACCATATAAGAGTCACTTGCCACCATATATTGATCAATTAATATGTTAACATCATGTACATGCAATTAGACATCCTTTAACCACCTCTTAGTACCCCCTTTCATACAAGTCAATATTGGGCCACATTTCAGCTTTAATAAATCATGTAAGTGACTTCTCACCATATTAAGTCACTTTGCACCTTATAAGAGTCACTTGCCATCATATATTGGTACAATTAATATGTTAACATCATGTATATGCAATTAGAAATCCTTTTACCACCTCTTAGTGCCACATTCATACAAGTCAATTTTGGTCCATATTTTGGTTCTAATTAACCATGTAAGTCACTTTTCACCATATTAGAGTCATTTTGCACTCTATATGAGTGACTTTCCACCATATATTTGTACAATTAACATGTTAACATCATATACATCCAATTTGACATCCTTTTACCACCTCTTAGTTCCACTTTCATACAGGTCAATTTTGTTCCACATTTTGGTTCTAATCAACCATATAAGTCACTTTTCACCATATTAGAGTCACTTTGCACTTTAAAAGAGTCACTTTCCACCGTATATACAACAATTAACATGTTAACATCATATACATCCAATTTAACATCTTTTTCCACCTATTAATGCCACTTTCATACAAGTTAATTTTGTTCCACATTTTGGCTCTAATCAACCATGTAAGTGACTTTTCACCATATTAAAGTCATTTTGCACCCTATAAGAGTCACTTGCCACCATATATTGATCAATTATAATGTTAACATCATGTACATCCAATTAGACATCCTTTTACCACCTCTTAGTGCCACATTCATACAAGTCAATTTTGGCCCACATTTTGGTTCTAATTAACCATGCAAGTCACTTTTCACCATATTAGAGTCATTTTGCACCCTATATGAGTCACTTTCCCCCATATATTTGTACAATTAACATGTTAACATCATATACATCCAATTTGACATCCTTTTACCACCTCTTAGTTCCACTTTCATACAGGTCAATTTTGTTCCACATTTTGGTTCTAATCAACCATGTAAGTCACTTTTCACCATATTAGAGTCACTTTCACCTTATAAGAGTCACTTTCTACCATATATACAACAATTAACATGTTATCATCATATACATCCAATTTGACATCCTTTTACTAACTATTAATGCCACTTTCATACAAGTTAATTTTGTTTCACATTTTGGCTCTTATCAACCATGTAAGTCACTTTTCACCATATTAGAGTCACTTGCCACCATATATTGATCAATTAACATGTTAACATCATGTACATGCAATTAGACATCCTTTAACCACCACTTGGTACCCCCTTTCATACAAGTCAATTTTGGGCCACATTTTGGCTCTAATCAATCATGTAAGTGACTTCTCACCATATTAGAGTCACTTTGCACCTTATAAGAGTCACTTGCCATCATATATTGGTACAATTAACATGTTAACATCATGTACATGCAATTAGAAATCCTTTTACCACCTCTTAGTGCCACATTCATACAAGTCAATTTTGGTCCACATTTTGGGTTTAATTAACCATGTAAGTCACTTTTCACCATATTAGAGTCATTTTGCACCCTATATGAGTCACTTTCCACCATATATTTGTACAATTAACATGTTAACATCATATACATCCAATTTGACATCCTTTTACGACCTGTTAGTTCCACTTTCATACAGGTCAATTTTGTTCCACATTTTGGTTATAATCAACCATGTATGTCACTTTTCACCATATTAGAGTCACTTTGCACCTTATAAGAGTCACTTTCCACCTTATATACAACAATTAACATGTTATCATCATATACATCCAATTTGATATCCTTTTACCACCTATTAATGCCACTTTCATACAAGTTAATTTTGTTCCACGTTTTGGCACTTATCAACCATGTAAGTCACTTTTCCCCATATTAGAGTCACTTTGCACCATATAAGAGTCACTTGCCACTATATATTGAACAATTAACATGTTAACATCATGTACATGCAATTAGACATCTTTTAACCACCTCTTGGTACCCCCTTTCATACAAGTTAATTTTGGCTCTAATCAATCATGTAAGTGACTTCTCACCATATTAGAGTCACTTTGCACCTTATAAGAGTCACTTGCCGTCATATATTGGTACAATTAACATGTTAACATCATGTATATGCAATTAGAAATCCTTTTACCACCTCTTAGTTCCACATTCATACAGGTCAATTTTGTTCCACATTTTGGTTATAATCAACCATGTAAGTCACTTTTCAACATATTAGAGTCACTTTGCACTTTATAAGAGTCACTTTCCACCATATTTCCACCTATCAATTTTGTTCCACATTTTTGTTATAATCAACCATGTAGGTCACTTTTCACCATATTAGAGTCATTTTGCACTTTATAAGAGTCACTTTCCACCATATATACAACAATTAACATGTTAATATCATTTACATCCAATTAGAGTCACTTTGCACCCTATAAGAGTCACTTGCCACCGTATATTGATCAATTAACATGTTAACATCATGTACATGCAATTAGACATCCTTTAACCACCTCTTGGTACCCCCTTTCCTACAAGTCAATTTTGGGCCACATTTTGGTATGATCAATCATGTAAGTGACTTCTCACCATATTAGAGTCACTTTGCACCTTATAAGAGTCACTTGCCATAATATATTGGTACAATTAACATGTTAATATCGTGTACATGCCATATTTTTACAAGTCAATTTTGTAAAAATCCTTTTACCTTATAAGAAATCCTTTTACCACCTCTTAGTGCCATATTTTTACAAGTCAATTTTGGTCCACATTTTGGTTCTAATTAACCAAGTCACTTTTCACCATATGTGTTGCACCCTATATCAGTCACTTTCCGCAATCTATTTGTATAATTAACATGTTAACATCATATACATCCAATTTGATACATTTTACCACCTTTTAGTTCCACTTTCATACAGGTCAATTTTGTTCCACATTTTAGTTCTAATCAATCATGTAAGTCACTTTTCACCATATTAGAGTCATTTTGCACTTTATAAGAGTCACTTTCCACCATATATACAACAATTAACATGTTAATATCATTTACATCCAATTTGACATCTTTTTCCACCTATTAATGCCACTTTCATACAAGTTAATTTTGTTCCACATTTTGGCTCTAATCAACCGTGTAAGTCACTTTTCACCATATTGGAGTCACTTCCTATAAGAGTCACTTGCCACCATATATTGATCAATTAACATGTTAACATCATGTACATGCCATTAGACATCCTTTAACCACCTCTTGGTACCCCCTTTCCTACAAGTCAATTTTGGGCCACATTTTGGCTCTAATCAATCATGTAAGTGACTTCTCACCATATTAGAGTCACTTTGCACCTTATAAGAGTCACTTGCCATGATATATATGGGTACAATTAACATGTTAACATCATGTACATGCAATTAGAAATTCTTTAACCACCTCTTAGTGCCACATTCATACAAGTCAATTTTGGTCCACATTTTGGTTCTAATTAACCATGTAAGTCACTTTTGACCATATTAGAGTCATTTTGCAACTTATATGAGTCACTTTCCGCAATCTATTTGTATAATTAACATGTTAACATCATATACATCCAATTTGATATCATTTTACCACCTCTTAGTTCCACTTTCATACAGGTCAATTTTGTTCCACATTTTGGTTCTAATCAACCATGTAAGTCACTTTTCACTATATTAGAGTCATTTTACACTTTATAAGAGTCACTTTCCACCATATATATACAACAATTAACATGTTAATATCATTTACATCCAATTTGACATCTTTTTCCACCTATTAATGCCACTTTCATACAAGTTAATTTTGTTCCACATTTTGGCTCTAATGAACCGTGTAAGTCACTTTTTACCAAATTAGAGTCACTTTGCACCCTATAAGAGTCAGTTTCCACCATATATTGATCAATTAACATGTTAAGATCATGTACATGCAATTAGACATCTTTTAACCACCTCTTGGTACCCCCTTTCCTACAAGTTAAATTTGGGCCACATTTTGGCTCTAATCAATCAGGTAAGTGACTTCTCACCATATTAGAGTCACATTACACCTTATAAGAGTCACTTGCCAACATATATTGGTACAATTAACATGTTAACATCATGTACTTGCAATTAGAAATCCTTTTACCACCTCTTAGTGCCACATTCATACATGTCAATTTTGGTCCACATTTTGGTTCTAATTAACCATGTAAGTCACTTTTCACCATATTAGAGTCATTTTGCACCCTATATGTGTCACTTTCCCCCATATATTTGTACAATTAACATGTTAACATCATATACATCCAATTTGACATCCTTTTACCACCTCTTAGTTCCACTTTCATACAGTTCAATTTTGTTCCACATTTTGGTTCTAATCAACCATGTAAGTCACTTTTCACCATATTAGAGTCACTTTACACCTTATAAGAGTCACTTTCCACCATATATACAACAATTAACATGTTATCATCTATACATCCAATTTGACAACCTTTTACCACCTATTAATGTCACTTTCATACAAGTTAATATTGTTCCATATTTTGGCACTTATCAACCATTTAAGTCACTTTTCACCATATTAGAGTCACTTTGCACCATATTAGAGTCACTTGCCACTATATATTGATCAATTAACATGTTAACATCGTGTACTTGCAATTAGACATCTTTTAACCACCTCTTGGTACCCCCTTTCATACAAGTTAATTTTGGCTCTAATCAATCATGTAAGTGACTTCTCACCATATTAGAGTCACTTTGCACCTTATAAGAGTCACTTGCCATCATTTATTGGTACAATTAACATTTTAACATCATGTACATGCAATTAGAAATCCTTTTACCACCTCTTAGTGCCACATTCATACAAGTCAATTTTGGTTAACATTTTGGTTCTAATTAACCATGTAAGTCACTTTTCACCATATTAGAGTCATTTTGCACCCTATATGAGTCACTTTCCGCAATCTATTTGTATAATTAACTTGTTAACATCATATACATCCAATTCGATATCCTTTTACCACCTCTTAGTTCCACTTTCATACAGGTCAATTTTGTTCCACATTTTGGTTCTAATCAACCATGTAAGTCACTTTTCACCATATTAGAGTCACTTTGCACCTTATAAGAGTCACTTTCCACCATATATACAACAATTAACATGTTATCATCATATACATCCAATTTGACATCCTTTTACCAACTATTAAAGCCACTTTCATACAAGTTAATTTTGTTTCACATTTTGGCTCTTATCAACCATGTAAGTCACTTTTCACCATATTAGAGTCACTTTGCACCATATAAGAGTCACTTGCCACCATATATTGATCAATTAACATGTTAACATCATGTACATGCAATTAGACATCCTTTAACCACCACTTGGTACCCCCTTTCATACAAGTCAATTTTGGGCTACATTTTGGCTCTAATCAATCATGTAAGTGACTTCTCACCATATTAGAGTCAGTTTGCACCTTATAAGAGTTACTTGCCATCATATATTGGTACAATTAACATGTTTAACAACATGTACATGCAATTAAAAATCCTTTTACGCCTCTTAGTGCCACATTCATACAAGTCAATTTTGGTCCACATTTTGGTTTTAATTAACCATGTAAGTCACTTTTCACCATATTAGAGTCATTTTGCACCCTATATGAGTCACTTTCCACCATATATTTGTACAATTAACATGTTAACATCATATACATCCAATTTGACATCGTTTTACCCCCTATTAGTCCCACTTTCATACAGGTCAATTTTGTTCCACATTTTGGTTATAATCAACCATGTATGTCACTTTTCACCATATTAGAGTCACTTTGCACCTTATAAGAGTCACTTTCCACCATATATACAACAATTAACATGTTATCATCATATACATCCAATTTGATATCCTTTTACCACCTATTAATGCAACTTTCATACAAGTTAATTTTGTTCCACGTTTTGGCACTTATCAACCATGTAAGTCACTTTTCACCATATTAGAGTCACTTTGCAACATATAAGAGTCACTTGCCACTATATATTGAACAATTAACATGTTAACATCATGTACATGCAATTAGACATCTTTTAACCACCTCTTGGTACCCCGTATCATACAAGTTAATTTTGGCTCTAATCAATCATGTAAGTGACTTCTCACCATATTAGAGTCACTTTGCACATTATAAGAGTCACTTGCCATCATATATTGGTACAATTAACATGTTAACATCATGTATATGCAATTAAAAATCCTTTTACCACCTCTTAGTGCCACATTCATACAAGTCAATTTTGGGCCACATTTTGGTTCTAATTAACCATGTAAGTCACTTTTCACCATATTAGAGTCATTTTGCATCCTATATGAGTCACTTTCCCCCATATATTTGTACAATTAACATGTTAACATCATATACATCCAATTTGACATCCTTTTACCACCTCTTAGTTCCACTTTCATACAGGTCAATTTTGTTCCACATTTTGGTTCTAATCAACCATGTAAGTCACTTTTCACCATATTAGAGTCACTTTCACCTTATAAGAGTCACTTTCCACCATATATACAACAATTAACATGTTATCATCATATACATCCAATTTGACATCATTTTACTAACTATTAATGCCACTTTCATACAAGTTAATTTTGTTTCACATTTTGGCTCTTATCAACCATGTAAGTCACTTTTCACCATATTAGAGTCACTTGCCACCATATATTGATCAATTAACATGTTAACATCATGTACATGCAATTAGACATCCTTTAACCATCACTTGGTACCCCCTTTCATACAAGTCAATTTTGGGCCATATTTTGGCTCTAATCAATCATGTAAGTGACTTCTCACCCTATTAGAGTCACTTTGCACCTTATAAGAGTCACTTGCCATCATATATTGGTACAATTAACATGTTAACATCATGTACATGCAATTAGAAATCCTTTTACCACCTCTTAGTGCCACATTCATACAAGTCAATTTTGGTCCACATTTTGGTTTTAATTAACCATGTAAGTCACTTTTCACCATATTAGAGTCATTTTGTACCCTATATGAGTCACTTTCCACCATATATTTGTACAATTAACATGTTAACATCATATACATCCAATTTGACATCCTTTTACGACCTGTTAGTTCCACTTTCATACAGGTCAATTTTGTTCCACATTTTGGTTATAATCAACCATGTATGTCACTTTTCACCATATTAGAGTCACTTTGCACCTTATAAGAGTCACGTTCCACCTTATATACAACAATTAACATGTTATCATCATATACATCCAATTTGATATCCTTTTACCACCTATTAATGCCACTTTCATACAAGTTAATTTTGTTCCACGTTTTGGCACTTATCAACCATGTAAGTCACTTTTCACCATATTAGAGTCACTTTGCACCATATAAGAGTCACTTGCCACTATATATTGAACAATTAACATGTTAACATCATGCATGCAATTAGACATCTTTTAACCACCTCTTGGTACCCCCTTTCATACAAGTTAATTTTGGCTCTAATCAATCATGTAAGTGACTTATCACCATATTAGAGTCACTTTGCACCTTATAAGAGTCACTTGCCGTCATATATTGGTACAATTAACATGTTAACATCATATATATGCAATTAGAAATCCATTTACCACCTCTTAGTTCCACATTCATACAGGTCAATTTTGTTCCACATTTTGGTTATAATCAACCATGTAAGTCACTTTTCAACATATTAGAGTCACTTTGCACTTATAAGAGTCACTTTCACCATATTTCCACCTATCAATTTTGTTCCACATTTTTGTTATAATCAACCATGTAGGTCACTTTTTCACCATATTAGAGTCATTTTGCACTTTATAAGAGTCACTTTCCACCATATATACAACAATTAACATGTTAATATCATTTACATCCAATTAGAGTCACTTTGCACCCTATAAGAGTTACTTGCCACCGTATTGATCAATTAACATGTTAACATCATGTACATGCAATTAGACATCCTTTAACCACCTCTTGGTACCCCCTTTCCTACAAGTCAATTTTGGGCCACATTTTGGTATAATCAATCATGTAAGTGACTTCTCACCATATTAGAGTCACTTTGCACCTTATAAGAGTCACTTGCCATAATATATTGGTGCAATTAACATGTTAATATCGTGTACATGCAATTAGAAATCCTTTTACCACCTCTTAGTGCCATATTTTTACAAGTCAATTTTGGTCCACATTTTGGTTCTAATTAACCAAGTCACTTTTCACCATATGTGTTGCACCCTATATCAGTTACTTTCCGCAATCTATTTGTATAATTAACATGTTAACATCATATACATCCAATTTGATACATTTTACCACCTCTTAGTTCCACTTTCATACAGGTCAATTTTGTTCCACATTTTAGTTCTAATCAATCATGTAAGTCACTTTTCACCATATTAGAGTCATTTTGCACTTTATAAGAGTCACTTTCCACCATATATACAACAATTAACATGTTAATATCATTTACATCCAATTTGACATCTTTTTCCACCTATTAATGCCACTTTCATACAAGTTAATTTTGTTCCACATTTTGGCTCTAATCAACCGTGTAAGTCACTTTTCACCATATTGGAGTCACTTCCTATAAGAGTCACTTGCCACCATATATTGATCAATTAACATGTTAACATCATGTACATGCCATTAGACATCCTTTAACCACCTCTTGGTACCCCCTTTCCTACAAGTCAATTTTGGGCCACATTTTGGCTCTAATCAATCATGTAAGTGACTTCTCACCATATTAGAGTCACTTTGCACCTTATAAGAGTCACTTGCCATGATATATATGGGTACAATTAACATGTTAACATCATGAACATGCAATTAGAAATCCTTTAACCACCTCTTAGTGCCACATTCATACAAGTCAATTTGGTCCACATTTTGGTTCTAATTAACCATGTAAGTCACTTTGACCATATTAGAGTCATTTGCAACTTATATGAGTCACTTTCCGCAATCTATTTGTATAATTAACATGTTAACATCATATACATCCAATTTGATATCATTTTACCACCTCTTAGTTCCACTTTCATACGGTCAATTTTGTTCCACATTTTGGTTCTAATCAACCATGTAAGTCACTTTTCACTATATTAGAGTCATTTTACACTTTATAGAAGTCACTTTCCACCATATATATACAACAATTAACATGTTAATATCATTTACATCCATTTGACATCTTTTTCCACCTATTAATGCCACTTTCATACAAGTAATTTGTTCCACATTTTGGCTCTAATGAACCGTGTAAGTCACTTTTTAACAAATTAGAGTCACTTTGCACCCTATAAGAGTCAGTTTCCACCATATATTGATCAATTAACATGTTAAGATCATGTACAGGCAATTAGACATCTTTTAACCACCTCTTGGTACCCCCCTTTCCTACAAGTTAAATTTGGGCCACATTTTGGCTCTAATCAATCAGGTAAGTGACTTCTCACCATATTAGAGTCACATTACACCTTATAAGAGTCACGTGCCAACATATATTGGTACAATTAACATGTTAACATCATGTACTTGCAATTAGAAATCCTTTTACCACCTCTTAGTGCCACATTCATACATGTCAATTTTGGTCCACATTTTGGTTCTAATTAACCATGTATCAC
>NW_027417578.1:0-92280 GCF_009905375.1 Apium graveolens | reverse complement strand
CCACATTTTGGCTCTAATCAATCATGTAATGGACTTTTCACCATATTAGAGTCACTTTGCCCCTATAAGAAGTCACTTGCCATCATATATACAATTAACATGTTAACATCATACATCAATTTGCATCCTTTTACCACCTATTAATGTCCACTTTCATACAAGTTAATTTTGTTCCCATTTTGGCTCTAATCAACCATGTAAGTCACTTTTCACCATATTAGAGTCACTTTTGCACCCTAAATAGAGTCACTTTCACCATATATTGATATAATTAACATGTTAACATCATGTACATGAAGACATCCTTTAACCACCTCTTGGTACCCCTTTCCTACAAGTCAATTTTTGGGCCACATTTTGGCTCTAATCAATCATGTAAGTGACTTCTCACCATATTAGAGTCACTTTGCACCTTATAAGAGTCACTTGCCATCATATATTGGTACAATTAACATGTTAACATCATACATGCAATTAGAAATCCTTTACCACCTCTTAGTGCCACTTCATACAAGTCAATTTTGTTCCACATTTTGGTTCTAATTAACCATGTAAGTCACTTTTCACCATATTAGAGTCATTTGCACCTATGAGTCACTTTCCACAATCTATTGTATAATTAACATGTTAACATCATATACATCAATTTGAGACCTTTACCACCTCTTAGTTCCACTTTCATCAGGTCAATTTTGGGCCACATTTTGGTTCTAATCAACATGTAAGTCACTTTTCACCATATTAGAGTCACTTTGCACCCTATAAGAGTCACTTCCACATATATACAAATTAACATGTTAACATTATACATCAATTTGATCCTTTTACCACCTTTAATGCCACTTCATACAAGTCAATTTTGTTCCACATTTTGGTCTAATCAACCATGTAAGTCACTTTTCACCATATTAGAGTCACTTTGCACCCTATAAGAGTCACTTTCCACCATATATTATACATTAACATGTTAACATCATGTACATGCAATTAGACTCTTTACCACCTCTTGTACCCTTTCTACAAGTAATTTTCGGCCACATTTTGGTCTATCAATCATATAAGTCACTTCTCACCATATTAGAGTCACTTTGCACCTTATAAGTCACTTGCCATCATATATTGGTAAATTAACATGTTCACATTACATGCAATTTGATATCCTTTTACCACCTATTAATGCCTTTCAACAAGTTAATTTTGTTCCACATTTTGGCTCTAATCAACCAAGTCACTTTTCACCATATTAGAGTCACTTTGCACCCTATAAGAGAACTTGTCACCATATATTGATACATAACATGTTAACATCATGTACATGCAATTAGACATCCTTTAACCACCTCTTGGTACCCCCTTTCCTACAAGTCAATTTTGGGCCACATTTTGGCTCTAATCAATCATCATGTAAGTGACTTCTCACCATATTAGAGTCACTTTGCACCTTATAAGAGTCACTTGCCATCATATATTGGTACAATTAACATGTTAACATCATGTACATGCAATTAGAAATCCTTTTACCACCTCTTAGTGCCACATTCATACAAGTCAATTTTGGTCCACATTTTGGTTCTAATTAACCATGTAAGTCACTTTTCACCATATTAGAGTCATTTTGCACCCTATATGATCACTTTCCACAATCTATTAGTATAATTAACATGTTAACATCATATACATCCAATTTGACATCTTTTACCACCTCTTAGTTCCAATTTCATACAGGTAATTTTGTTCCACATTTTGGTTCTAATCAACCATGTAAGTCACTTTTCACCATATTAGAGTCACTTTGCACCCTATAAGAGTCACTTTCCACCATACATACAACAATTAACATGTTAACATCATATACATCCAATTTGACATCCTTTTACCACCTATTAATGTCACTTTCATACAAGTTAATTTTGTTCCACATTTTGGCTCTAATCAACCATGTAAGTCACTTTTCACCATATTAGAGTCACTTTTACCTATAAGAGTCACTTGTCACCATATATTGATACATTACATCTTAACATCATGTACATGCAATTAGACTCCTTTAACCAACTCTTGGTACCCCTTTCCTACAAGTCAATTTTGGGCCACATTTTGGCTCTAATCAATCAGTAAGTGACTTCTCACCATATTAGAGTCACTTTGCACCTTATAAGAGTCACTTGCCATCATATATTGGTACATTAACATGTACATCATGTACATGCAATTAGAATCCTTTTACCACCTTTAGTGCCACATTCATACAAGTCAATTTTGGTCCACATTTTGGTTCTAATTACCATGTAAGTCACTTTTCACCATATTAGAGTCATTTTGCACCCTATATGATTCACTTTCCACAATCTATTAGTATAATTAACATGTTAACATCATATACTCCAATTTGACATCCTTTTACCACCTCTTAGTTCCAATTTCATACAGGTAATTTTGTCCACATTTTGGTTCTAATCAACCATGTAAGTCACTTTTCACCATATTAGAGTCACTTTGCACCCTAAAAGTCATTTTCCACCATACATACAATAATGTTAACATTATATAATCCAATTTGACATCCTTTTACCACCTATTAATGTCACTTTCATACAATTTTTGTTCCATTTTGGCTCTAATCAACCTGTAAGTCTTTCACCATATTAGAGTCACTTTTACTCTATAAGAGTCATTGTCACCATATTTGATATAATTACATGTTAACATCATGTACTGCAATTAGACATCCTTTAACCACTCTTGGTACCCCTTTCCTACAAGTCAATTTTGGGCCACATTTTGGCTCTAATCAATCATGTAAGTGACTTTCACCATATTAGAGTCACTTTGCACCTTATAAGAGTCACTTGCCATCATATATTGGTACAATTAACATGTTAACATCATGTACATGCAATTAGAAATCCTTTTACCACCTCTTAGTGCCACATTCATACAAGTCAATTTTGGTCCACATTTTGGTTCTAATTAACCATGTAAGTCACTTTTTCACCACTATTAGAGTCATTTTGCACCCTATATGAGTTCACTTTCCACCATCTATTAGTAGAATTAACATGTCAACATCATATACTTCCAATTGACATCTTTTACCACCTCTTAGTTCCATTTCTATACGGTAAATGTGTTCCACATTTTGGTTCTAATCACCATGTAAGTCACTTTTCATCATATTAGAGTCACTTTGCACCTATAAGAGTCACTTTCCATCCATACATACAACAATTAACATGTTAACATAATATATTCCAATTTGACATCCTTATTACACCCTTTAATGTCACTTTCATACAGTAATTTTGTTCCACATTTTGGCTCTAATCAACCATGTAAGTCACTTTTCACCATATTAGAGTCACTTTTTCACTCTATAAGAGTCACTTGTCACCATATATTGATACAATTACCATGCTTAACATTCATGTACATGAATTAGACATCCTTTAACCAACTCTTGGTACCCCTTTCCTACAAGTCAATTTTGGGCCCACATTTTGGCTCTAATCAATCATGTAAGTGACTTCTCACCATATTAGAGTCACTTGCACCTTATAAAGTCACTGCCATCATATTTGGTACAATTAACATGTTAAATCATGTACATGCAATAGAAATCCTTTTACCCACTTTAGTGCCACATTCATACAAGTCAATTTTGGTCCAATATTTGGTTCTAATTAACCATTTAAGTCACTTTTCACCATATTTAGAGTCATTTTGCACCCTATATGATTCACTTTCCACAATCTATTATGTATAATTAACATGTCAACATCATATACTTCCAATTTGACATCTTTTATCACCTCTTAGTTCCAATTTCATACAGGTAATGTTGTTCACCATTTTGGTTCTAATCAACCATGTAAGTCACTTTTCACCATTTAGAGTCACTTTGCACCCTATAAGAGTCATTTCCACCATACATACAACAATTAACATGTTAACATCATATATCCAATTTGACATCCTTTTACCACCTATTAATGTCACTTTCATACAAGTTAATTTTGTTCCACATTTTGGCTCTAATCAACCATGTAAGTCACTTTTCACCATATTAGAGTCACTTTTACCCTATAAGAGTCACTTGTCACCATATATTGATACAATTAACATGTTAACATCATGTACATGCAATTAGACATCCTTTAACCACTCTTGGTACCCCTTTCCTACAAGTCAATTTTGGGCCACATTTTGGCTCTAATCAATCATGTAAGTGACTTCTCACCATATTAGAGTCACTTTGCACCTTATAAGAGTCACTTGCTATCATATATTGGTACAATTAACATGTTAACATCATGTACATGCAATTAGAAATCCTTTTACCACCTCTTAGTGCCACATTCATACAGTCAATTTTGGTCCACATTTTGGTTCTAATTAACCATGTAAGTCACTTTTCACCATATTAGAGTCATTTTGCACCCTATATGATCACTTTCCACAATCTATTGTATAATTAACATGTTAACATCATATACTCCAATTTGACATCTTTTACCACCTCTTAGTTCCAATTTCATACAGGTCAATTTTTCCACATTTTGGTTCTAATCAACCATGTAAGTCACTTTTCACCATATTAGAGTCACTTTGCACCCTATAAGAGTCACTTTCCACCATACATACAACAATTAACATGTTAACATCATATATCCAATTTGACATCCTTTTACCACCTATTAATGTCACTTTCATACAAGTTAATTTTGTTCCACATTTTGGCTCTAATCAACCATGTAAGTCACTTTTCACCATATTAGAGTCACTTTGCACTCTATAAGAGTCACTTGTCACCATATATTGATACAATTACATGTTAACATCATGTACATGCAATTAGACATCCTTTAACCACTCTTGGTACCCCTTTCCTACAAGTCAATTTTGGGCCACATTTTGGCTCTAATCAATCATGTAAGTGACTTCTCACCATATTAGAGTCACTTTGCACCTTATAAGAGTCACTTGCCATTATATATTGGTACAATTAACATGTTAACATCATGTACATGCAATTAGAAATCCTTTTACCACCTCTTAGTGCCACATTCATACAGTCAATTTTGGTCCACATTTTGGTTCTAATTAACCATGTAAGTCACTTTTCACCATATTAGAGTCATTTTGCACCCTATATGATCACTTTCCACAATCTATTTGTATAATTAACATGTTAACATCATATACATCCAATTTGACATCCTTTTACCACCTCTTAGTTCCACTTTCATACAAGTCAATTTTGTTCCACATTTTGGTTCTAATCACCCATGTAAGTCACTTTTCACCATATTAGAGTCACTTTGCACCCTATAAGAGTCACTTTCCACCATACATACAATTAACATGTTAACATCATATATATCCAATTTGACATCCTTTTACCACCTATTAATGTCATTTCATACAAGTTAATTTTGTTCCACATTTTGGCTCTAATCAACTATGTAAGTCACTTTTCCCATATTAGAGTCACTTTTTACTCTATAAGAGTCATTTGTCACCATATTGATATAACTACCAGTTAACATCATGTACATGCAATTAGACATCCTTTAACCAACTCTTGTACCCCTTTCCTACAAGTCAATTTTGGGCCACATGTTGGCTCTAATCAATCATGTAAGTGACTTTTCACCATATTAGAGTCCTTTTCACCTTATAAGAGTCACTTGCCATCATATATTGGTACAATTAACATGTTAACATCATGTACATGCAATTAGAAATCCTTTACCACCTCTTATTGCCACCATTCATACAGTCAATTTTGGTCCACATTTTGGTTCTAATTAACCATGTAGTCACTTTGCACCATATTAGAGTCATTTTGCACCTTATATGATTCACTTTCCACAATCTATTAGTATAATTAACATGTCAACATCATATACTTCCAATTTGACATCTGTTTACCACCTCTTAGTTCCAATTTCATACAGGTAAATGTTGTTCCACATTTTGGTTCTAATCAACCATGTAAGGTCACTTTTCATCATATTAGAGTCACTTGCACCTATAAGAGTCATTTTCCACCATACATACAACAATTAACATGTTAACATTATATATATCCAATTTGATATCCTTTTACCACCTATTAATGTCACTTTCATACAAGTTAATTTTGTTCCATATTTTGGCTCTAAGCACCATGTAAGTCACTTTTCACCATATTAGAGTCACTTTTTACTCTATAAGAGTCACTTGTCACCATATATTGATACAATTACCATCTTAACATGATGTACATGCAATTAGACATCCTTTAACCAACTCTTGGTACCCCCCTTTCTACAAGTCAATTTGGGCCACATTTTGGCTCTAATCAATCAGTAAGTGACTTCTCACCATATTAGAGTCACTTTGCACCTTATAAGAGTCACTTGCCATTCATATATTGGTACAATTACATGTTAACATCATGTACATGCAATTAGAAATCCTTTACCACCTCTTAGTGCCACATTCATACGGTCAATTTTGTTCCACATTTTGTTCTAATTAACCATGTAAGTCACTTTTCAACCATATTAGAGTCCATTTGCACCCTATATGAGTCACTTTTCACAATCTATTTGATAATTAACATGTTAACATCATATACATCCAATTTGATATCCTTTTACCACCTCTTAGTTCACTTCTACAGGTCAATTTTCTTCCACAGTTTGGTTCTAATCAACCATGTAGTCACTTTTCACCATATGAGAGTCACTTTGCGCCTTATAAGAGTCACTTTGCCACCATACATACAACAATTAACATGTTAACATTATATACATCCAATTGACATGCTTTTACCACCTATTAATGTCACTTTCATACAAGTTAATTTTGTTCCACATTTTGGCTCTAATCAAACCATGTAAGTCACTTTTCACCATATTAGAGTCACTTTTTACTCTAAAAGAGTCATTTGTCACCATATATTGATATAATTACCATGTTAACATCATGTACATGCAATTAGACATCCTTTAACCAACACTTGGTACCCCTTTCCTACAAGTCAATTTTGGGCCACATTTTGGCTCTAATCAATCATGTAAGTGACTTCTCACCATATTAGAGTCACTTTGCACCTTATAAGAGTCACTTGCCATCATATATTCATCATGTACATGCAATTAGAAATCCTTTACCACCTCTTAGTGCCACATTCATACGAGTCAATTTTGTTCCACATTTTGGTTCTAATTAACCATGTAAGTCACTTTTCACCATATTAGAGTCATTTTGCACCGTATATGAGTCACTTTCCACAATCTATTTGTATAATTAACATGTTAACATCATATACATCTAATTTGATATCCTTTTACCACCTCTTAGTTCCACTTTCATACAGGTCAATTTTCTTCCACATTTTGGTTCTAATCAACCATGAAAGTCACTTTTCACCATATTAGAGTCACTTTGCGCCCTATAAGAGTCACTTTCCACCATACATACAACAATTAACATGTTAACATTATATACATCCAATTTGACATGCTTTTACCACCTATTAATGTCACTTTCATACAAGTTAATTTTGTTCCACATTTTGGCTCTAATCAAACCATGTAGGTCACTTTTCACCATATTAGAGTCACTTTTTACTCTATAAGAGTCATTTGTCACCATATATTAATATAATTACTGATGTGGATCGCACCACAAAGAAACAAAAATAAGAAGAAAAGGGATAAGAGAAGAAGAGGATATTTCAAGAACACGATCAATCCAGAAACGTGAACTTTGAATCTCAAATTGCTTAGATCAATCCAGAAACTAAGTAATTCGATCTAACCTTCAAAACAATCCAGTAATTGAAGTTTAGAGAAAGAAAAACTACTCATATTAATCTCAAAACAAAGTTTTATATCATCCATTGTCTCCCTTAAAAGATTACATGAGAAGGATATATATAGGCTTAGACAATACCCAAAACCCAATAGGATTCCGAGAGAAATTCATATCAGCTTGAATTAGCCAATATCTGAATCCTTCCAGGAAACAAATTTAAAAACCAAATCCGAATAGAAAAAAGACAAAAACCAAATCCAAATAGGAAAATAAAATCCTAAGTGCTTAAAACAAAGAAAAACCCTTTCAAGTGAAAGGTAAAAACTTGCAAGCAAAATTCGAATTAATAATTATATAATAATCAGCTACTTGTCCAACTTCATGCATCGCTCGTTATTCCCTGTTGTCCAAGTAAGCTGCATAACCCATGTTTGCATCCTCTCCAATTGAACATCACCACAAGTACGCATAACCAAATCCAAATTAACATATTCATTCCTTGATCCTCATCATTCTCCTCTCCTTTGAAGAAAACTCGTCCTCGAGTTCTAAAGTATTTAAGAATAAGCACATAACGAGGTGATTTCTCGTAGAACTTGAAAGCCTTAAATTTCAATTCCATCAGCAATATCTTTGGAAGTAAACTCAAATGAATAAGATAGTTTGATGAGATAGGTGAATTCAACAAGTTCTCTACCCCCAGAAAATCATTGTGTTCCACGATGATGATGTTGTTTTCCTTGTACACAACCTCTTTAGTTTGGAACATATCCGCGAGTACCTTTTTCTCTTCAACCATGTCACGACACACAAGTTTAAGAGATGTATCTATTTGATTTTCTTCAACAACCAAGAATTTATCATCAAGTGACTGTCTTTCTTCATGCTTCTCTACCATAGCTTCTTTTGTAACGGGTTCATCCTTTTCATCCAAACTTGATGTAGTCGCCACATGTAACACATGGTAATCAGCAACAAGATCCGCGACATTCTCCACACTGACAAAGTCTTCTTCTTTAGTTTCTTCTGAAAGAGTAAACTCGTGAAGGGATAACTTCAATTTCTCGTCATGTTGAAAAGATTCAAATTCCAAAGCAAGATTGCATACATCATTAAACGAGATATATGGACTATTAATCTTTCGATAAATAGGCAAATTCAATCCACGAATAAATCTTCCAATTTTTATTGTTTCCGTCTCCTCCAAGTCACAAATAAGACGCAATCTATAAAACTCAGAAGTATACTCAGAAACACTCATAGTACCTTGAGAGAGGGATGTCATCTTCATTATACATTCGAATTTATAATGCAAAGGAATATATTTTGCACGAAGTTTCTTCTTCAGAGATGTCCAAGTCATAATCTTTTCTTTTCCAGATCTAACTCTTTTTGTGTTTAGATTATCAAACCACAAGCCTGCTTTCTTTGTAAGTTTAAGCGCTGCAATCTTGAATATTCTCATCTCAGTCCAACCTGTATAAGCAGAAATCTTGTCGACTTGTGTAACCCATTCAACAAAATCATCTATGCTACCCAAACCTGTAAAATAACCAAGATCTATATCAGGATCATAGACTTCATCACTATCTTTCACCTTAATTAAAATTTTATCCCATGCATCAAACCTCGATTCCGTTGATAAACAAGCTTTTGAGTACGTTATCAATCTCATCCAATTTCCAAGTAATTTTCTGAGCAATTCATCCGTAGCCATAAGAAAAATCTGAAAAAAAAAATTGGTGAACAGTGCCCGTGAACAGTGCAATTGAATAGTGCCCGTGAACAGTAACCCCGTGAACAGTGCCTATGAACAGTAATTTTGTGAACAGTAACCCCCCGTGAACAGTACTCGTGAACAGTACTTCGCGAATAGTAATTTTTTTTTTTGAAACCTAGATCTCCCAACAATTAAGAAATTGGAGAAAAAACCTTGGCTCTTGATACCAAATTGATGTGGATCGCACCACAAAGAAACAAAAATAAGAAGAAAAAGGGATAAAGAAAGAAGAGATATTTCAAAGAACACAATCAATCCAGAAACGTGAACTTTGAATCTCAAATATGCTTAGATCAATCCAGAAACTAAGTAATTCGAATCTAACCTTCAAACAATCCAGTAATTGAAGTTTAGAGAAAAGAAAACTACTCATAGTTAATCTCAAAACACAAGTTTTATATCATCCATTGTCTCCCTTAAAAGACTTACATGAGAAGGATATATATAGGCTTAGACAATAACCCAAACCCAATAGGATTCCGAAGAAATTCAATATCAGCTTGAATTAGCCAATATCTGAATCCTTCCAGGAAACAAATTTAAAAACCAAATCCGAATATAAAAAAGACAAAAAACCAAATCCAAATAAGAAAATAAATCCTAAGTGCTTAAAACAAGAAAAACCCTTTCAAGTGAAAGGTAAAAACTTGCAAGCAAAATTCGAATTAATAATTATATAATAATCAGCTACTTGTCCAACTTCATGCATCGCTCCTTTATCCCTGTTGTCCAGTAAGCTGCATAACCCATGTTTGCATCCTCTCCAATTGAACTTCACCACAAGTACGCATAACCAAATCCAAATTAACATATTCATTCCTTGATCCTCATCAATTACCATGTTAACATCATGTACATGCAATTAGACATCCTTAATACCAACTCTTGTACGCAGGCCTCTTCCTACAAGTCAATTTTGGGTCACATTTTTGGCTCTAACAATCATCATGTAAGTGACTTTTCACCAGAATTAGAGTCACTTGCACCTTATAAGAGTCACTTGCCATCATATATTGGTAGCAATTAAACATGTTAACATCATGTACATGCAATTAGAAATCCTTTTAACCACCTCTTAGTGCCACATTCATACAGGCAATTTTGGTCCACATTTTGGTTCGAATTAACCATGTTAAGTCACTTTCAATTCACAATAATTAGAGTCATTTTGCACCCTATATGATTCCACTTTCCACAATCCGATTAGTATAATTAACAGTGCCAACTCATATACTGTCCAATTTGACATCTTTTTACCACCTCTTAGTTCCATTTCATACAGGTAATGTTGGTCCATATTTTGGTTCTAATCAACCATGTAAGTCACTTTTCACATATAGAGTCACTTTGCACCCTATAAGCAGTCATTTCCACCATACATACAACAATTAACATGTTAACATTATATATATCCAATTTGACATCCTTTTACCACCTATTAATGTCACTTTCATACAAGTTAATTTTGTTCCATATTTTGGCTCTAATCAACCATGTAAGTCACTTTCACCATATTAGAGTCACTTTTACTCTATAAGAGTCACTTGTCACCATATATTGATACAATTACCATCTTAACATGATGTACATGCAATTAGACATCCTTTAACCACACTCTTGGTACCCCTTTTCTACAAGTCAATTTGGGCCACATTTGGCTCTAATCAATCATGTAAGTGACTTCTCACCATATTAGAGTCACTTTGCACCTTATAAGAGTCACTTGCCATCATATATTGGTACAATTACATGTTAACATCATGTACATGCAATTAGAAATCCTTTACCACCTCTTAGTGCCACATTCATACGAGTCAATTTTGTTCCACATTTTGGTTCTAATTAACCATGTAAGTCACTTTTCACCATATTAGAGTCATTTTGCACCCTATATGAGTCACTTTCCACAATCTATTTGTATAATTAACATGTTAACATCATATACATCCAATTTGATATCCTTTTACCACCTCTTAGTTCCACTTTCATACAGGTCAATTTTCTTCCACATTTTGGTTCTAATCAACCATGTAAGTCACTTTTCACCATATTAGAGTCACTTTGCGCCTTATAAGAGTCACTTTCCACCATACATACAACAATTAACATGTTAACATTATATACATCCAATTTGACATGCTTTTACCACCTATTAATGTCACTTTCATACAAGTTAATTTTGTTCCACATTTTGGTTCTAATCAAACCATGTAAGTCACTTTTCACCATATTAGAGTCACTTTTTACTCTAAAAGAGTCATTTGTCACCATATATTGATATAATTACCATGTTAACATCATGTACATGCAATTAGACATCCTTTAACCAACTCTTGGTACCCCTTTCCTACAAGTCAATTTTGGGCCACATTTTGGCTCTAATCAATCATGTAAGTGACTTCTCACCATATTAGAGTCACTTTGCACCTTATAAGAGTCACTTGCCATCATATATTCATCATGTACATGCAATTAGAAATCCTTTACCACCTCTTAGTGCCACACTCATACGAGTCAATTTTGTTCCACATTTTGGTTCTAATTAACCATGTAAGTCACTTTCACCATATTAGAGTCATTTTGCACCCTATATGAGTCACTTTCCACATCTATTTGTATAATTAACATGTTAACATCATATACATCTAATTTGATATCCTTTTACCACCTCTTAGTTTCCACTTTCATACAGGTCAATTTTCATTTCCACATTTTGGTTCTAATCAACCATGAAAGTCACTGTTCACCATATTAGAGTCACTTTGCGCCCTATAAGAGTCACTTTCCACCATAACATACAACAATTAACATGTTAACATTATATACATCCAATTTGACATGCTTTTACCACCTATTAATGTCACTTCATACAAGTTAATTTTGTTCCACATTTTGGCTCTAATCAAACCATGTAGGTCACTTTTCACCATATTAGAGTCACTTTTTACTCTATAAGAGTCATTTGTCACCATATATTGATATAATTACCATGTTAACATCATGTACATGCAATTAGACATCCTTTAACCAACTCTTGGTACCCCTTTCCTACAAGTCAATTTTGGGCCACATTTTTGGCTCTAATCAATCATGTAAGTGACTTCTCACCATATTAGAGTCACTTTGCACCTTATAAGAGTCACTTGCCATCATATATTGGTACAATTAACATGTTAACATCATGTACATGCAATTAGAAATCCTTTTACCACCTCTTAGTGCCACATTCATACAAGTCAATTTTGGTCCACATTTTGCTTCTAATTAACCATGTAAGTCACTTTTCACCATATTAGAGTCATTTTGCACCCTATATGATTCACTTTCCACAATCTATTTGTATAATTAACATGTTAACATCATATACATCTAATTTGATATCCTTTTACCACCTCTTAGTTCCACTTTCATACAGGTCAATTTTGTTCCACATTTTGGTTCTAATCAACCATGTACGTCACTTTTCACCATATTAGAGTCACTTTGCGCCCTATAAGAATCACTTTCCACCCTACATACAACAATTAACATGTTAACATTATATACATCCAATTTGACATCCTTTTTACCACCTATTAATGTCACTTTCATACAAGTTAATTTTGTTCCACATTTTGGCTCTAATCAACCATGTAAGTCACTTTTCACCATATTAGAGTCACTTTGCACCCTATAAGAGTCACTTTCACCATATATTGATACAATTAACATGTTAACATCATGTACATGCAATTAGACATCCTTTAACCACCTCTTGGTACCCCTTTCCTACAAGTTAATTTTCGGCCACATTTGGCTCTTATCAATCATATAAGTGACTTCTCACCATATTAGAGTCACTTTGCACCTTATAAAAGTCACTTGCCATCATATATTGGTAGAATTAACATGTTCACATCATGTACATGCAATTTGATATCCTTTTACCACCTATTAATGCCACTTTCAAACAAGTTAATTTTGTTCCACATTTTGGCTCTAATCAACCATGTAAGTCACTTTTCACCATATTAGAGTCACTTTGCACCCTACAAGAAAGACTTCTCACCATATATTGATACTACTAACATGTTAACATCATGTACATGTAATTAGACATCCTTTTACCACCTCTTGGTACCCCCTTTCCTACAAGTCAATTTTGGGCCACATTTTGGCTCTAATCAATCATGTAAGTGACTTCTCACCATATTAGAGTCACTTTGCACCTTATAAGAGTCATTTGCCATCATATATTGGTACAATTAACATGTTAACATCATGTACATGCAATTAGAAATCCTTTACTACCTCTTAGTGCCACATTCATACGAGTCAATTTTGTTCCACATTTTGGTTCTAATTAACCATGTAAGTCACTTTTCACCATATTAGAGTCATTTGCACCCTATATGAGTCACTTTCCACAATCTATTTGTATAATTAACATGTTTAACATCATATACATCCAATTTGATATCCTTTTACCACCTCTGAGGTTCACTTTCATACAGGTCAATTTTCGTTCCACATTTTGGTTCTAATCAACCATGTAAGTCACTTTTCACCATATTAGAGTCACTTTGCGCCCTATAAGAGTCACTTTCCACCATACATACAACAATTAACATGTTAACATTATATACATCCTATTGACATGCTTTTACCACCTGTTATTGTCACTTTCATACAAGTTAATTTTGTTCCACATTTTGGCTCTAATCAAACCATGTAAGTCACTTTTCACCATATTAGAGTCACTTTTACTCTATAAGAGTCATTTGTCACCATATATTGATATAATTACCATGTTAACATCATGTACATGCAATTAGACATCCTTTAACCAACTCTTGGTACCCCTTTCCTACAAGTCAATTTTGGGCCACATTATGGCTCTAATCAATCATGTAAGTGACTTCTCACCATATTAGAGTCACTTTGCACCTTATAAGAGTCACTTACCATCATATATTGGTACAATTAACATTTTAACATCATGTACATGCAATTAGAAATCCTTTTACCACCTCTTAGTGCCACATTCATACAAGTCAATTTTGGTCCACATTTTGGTTCTAATTAACCATGTAAGTCACTTTTCACCATATTAGAGTCATTTTGCACCCTATATGATTCACTTTCCACAATCTATTAGTATAATTAACATGTCAACATCATATACTTCCAATTTGACATCTTTTTACCACCTCTTAGTTCCAATTTCATAATGTTGTTCCACATTTTGGTTCTAATCAACCATGTAAGTCACTTTTCACCATATTAGAGTCACTTTGCACCCTATAAAAGTCATTTTCCACCATACATACAACAATTAACATGTTAACATTATATATATCCAATTTGACATCCTTTTACCACCTATTAATGTCACTTTCATACAAGTTAATTTTGTTCCACATTTTGGCTCTAATCAACCATGTAAGTCACTTTTCACCATATTAGAGTCACTTTTTACTCTATAAGAGTCACTTGTCACCATATATTGATACAATTACCATCTTAACATGCATGTACATGCAATTAGACATCCTTTAACCAACTCTTGGTACCCCCTTTCCTACAAGTCAATTTTGGGCCACATTTTGGCTCTAATCAATCATGTAAGTGACTTCTCACCATATTAGAGTCACTTTGCACCTTATAAGAGTCACTTGCCATCATATATTGGTACAATTACATTACATCATGTACATGCAATTAGAAATCCTTTACCACCTCTTAGTGCCACATTCATACGAGTCAATTTTGTTCCACATTTTGGTTCTAATTAACCATGTAAGTCACTTTTCACCATATTAGAGTCATTTTGCACCCTATATGAGTCACTTTCCACAATCTATTTGTATAATTAACATGTTAACATCATATACATCCAATTTGATATCCTTTTACCACCTCTTAGTTCCACTTTCATACAGGTCAATTTTGTTCCACATTTTGGTTCTAATCAACCATGTAAGTCACTTTTCACCATATTAGAGTCACTTTGCGCCCTATAAGAGTCACTTTCCACCATACATACAACAATTAACATGTTAACATTATATACATCCAATTTGACATGCTTTTACCACCTATTAATGTCACTTTCATACAAGTTAATTTTGTTCCACATTTTGGCTCTAATCAAATCATGTAAGTCACTTTTTCACCCATATAGAGTCACTTTTTACTCTATAAGAGTCATTTGTCACCATATATTGATATAATTACCATGTTAACATCATGTACATGCAATTAGACATCCTTTAACCAACTCTTGGTACCCCTTTCCTACAAGTCAATTTGGGCCACATTTTGGCTCTAATCAATCATGTAAGTGACTTCTCACCATATTAGAGTCACTTTGCACCTTATAAGAGTCACTTGCCATCATATATTGGTACAATTAACATGTTAACATCATGTACATGCAATTAGAAATCCTTTTACCACCTCTTAGTGCCACATTCATACAAGTCAATTTTGGTCCACATTTTGGTTCTAATTAACCATGTAAGTCACTTTTCACCATATTAGAGTCATTTTGCACCCTATATGATTAACTTTCCACAATCTATTAGTATAATTAACATGTCAACATCATATACTTCCAATTTGATATCTTTTACCACCTCTTAGTTCCAATTTCATACAGGTAAATGTTGTTCCACATTTGGTTCTAATCAACCATGTAAGTCACTTTTCACCATATTAGAGTCACTTTGCACCCTATAAGAGTCATTTTCCACCATACATACAACAATTAACATGTTAACATTATATATATCCAATTTGACATCCTTTTACCACCTATTAATGTCACTTCATACAAGTTAATTTTGTTCCACATTTTGGCTCTAATCAACCATGTAAGTCACTTTTCACCATATTAGAGTCACTTTTTACTCTATAAGAGTCACTTGTCACCATATATTGATACAATTACCATCTTAACATGATGTACATGCAATTAGACATCCTTTAACCAACTCTTGGTACCCCTTTCCTACAAGTCAATTTTGGGCCACATTTTGGCTCTAATCAATCATGTAAGTGACTTCTCACCATATTAGAGTCACTTTGCACCTTATAAGAGTCACTTGCCATCATATATTGGTACAATTAACATGTTAACATCATGTACATGCAATTAGAAATCCTTTTACCACCTCTTAGTGCCACATTCATACAAGTCAATTTTGTTCCACATTTTGGTTCTAATTAACCATGTAAGTCACTTTTCACCATATTAGAGTCATTTTGCACCCTATATGAGTCACTTTCCACAATCTATTTGTATAATTAACATGTTAACATCATATACATCCAATTTGATATCCTTTTACCACCTCTTAGTTTCACTTTCATACAGGTCAATTTTCTTCCACATTTTGGTTCTAATCAACCATGTAAGTCACTTTTCACCATATTAGAGTCACTTTGCGCCCTATAAGAGTCACTTTCCACCATACATACAACAATTAACATGTTAACATTATATACATCCAATTTGACATGCTTTTACCACCTATTATTGTCACTTTCATACAAGTTAATTTTGTTCCACATTTTGGCTCTAATCAAACCATGTAAGTCACTTTTCACCATATTAGAGTCACTTTTTACTCTATAAGAGTCATTTGTCACCATATATTGATATAATTACAATGTTAACATCATGTACATGCAATTAGACATCCTTTAACCAACTCTTGGTACCCCTTTCCTACAAGTCAATTTTGGGCCACATTTTGGCTCTAATCAATCATGTAAGTGACTTCTCACCATATTAGAGTCACTTTGCACCTTATAAGAGTCACTTGCCATCATATATTGGTACAATTAAAATGTTAACATCATGTACATGCAATTAGAAATCCTTTTACCACCTCTTAGTGCCACATTCATACAAGTCAATTTTGGTCCACATTTTGGTTTTAATTAACCATGTAAGTCACTTTTCACCATATTAGAGTCATTTTGCACCCTATATGATTAACTTTCCACAATCTATTAGTATAATTAACATGTCAACATCATATACTTCCAATTTGACATCTTTTTACCACCTCTAAGTTCCAATTTCATACAGGTAAATGTTGTTCCACATTTTGGTTCTAATCAACCATGTAAGTCACTTTTCACCATATTAGAGTCACTTTGCACCCTATAAGAGTCATTTTCCACCATACATACAACAATTAACATGTTAACATTATATATATCCAATTTGACATCCTTTTACCACCTATTAATGTCACTTTCATACAAGTTAATTTTGTTCCACATTTTGGCTCTAATCAACCATGTAAGTCACTTTTCACCATATTAGAGTCACTTTTTACTCTATAAGAGTCACTTGTCACCATATATTGATACAATTACCATCTTAACATGATGTACATGCAATTAGACATCTTTTAACCAACTCTTGGTACCCCCTTTCCTACAAGTCAATTTTGGACCACATTTTGGCTCTAATCAATCATGTAAGTGACTTCTCACCATATTAGAGTCACTTTGCACCTTATAAGAGTCACTTGCCATCATATATTGGTACAATTAACATGTTAACATCATGTACATGCAATTAGAAATCCTTTACCACCTCTTAGTGCCACATTCATACTAGTCAATTTTGTTCCACATTTTGGTTCAAATTAACCATGTAAGTCACTTTTCACCATATTAGAGTCATTTTGCATCCTATATTAGTCACTTTTCACAATCTATTTGTATAATTAACATGTTAACATCATATACATCTAATTTGATATCCTTTTACCACCTCTTAGTTCCACTTTCATACAGGTAAATTTTGTTCCACATTTTGGTTCTAATCAACCATGTACGTCACTTTTCACCATATTAGAGTCACTTTGCATCCTATAAGAATCATTTTCCACCCTACATACAACAATTAACATGTTAACATTATATACGTCCAATTTGACATGCTTTTACCACCTATTAATCTCACTTTCATACAAGTTAATTTTGTTCCACATTTTGGCTCTAATCAACCATGTAAGTCACTTTTCACCATATTAGAGTCACTTTGCACCCTATAAGAGTTACTTTCACCATATATTGATACAATTAACATGTTAACATCATGTACATGCAATTAGACATCATTTAACCACCTCTTGGTACCCCTTTCCTACAAGTTAATTTTCGGCCACATTTTGGCTCTTATCAATCATATAAATGACTTCTCACCATATTAGAGTCACTTTGCACCTTATAAAAGTCACTTGCCATCATATATTTGTAGAATTAACATGTTCACATCATGTACATGCAATTTGATATCCTTTTACCACCTATTAATGTCACTTTCATACAAGTTAATTTTGTTCCACATTTTGGCTCTAATCAAACCATGTAAGTCACTTTTCACCATATTAGAGTCACTTTTACTCTATAAGAGTCATTTGTCACCATATATTGATATAATTACCATGTTAACATCATGTACATGCAATTAGACATCCTTTAACCAACTCTTGGTACCCCTTTCCTACAAGTCAATTTTTGGCCACATTTTGGCTCTAATCAATCATGTAAGTGACTTCTCACCATATTAGAGTCACTTTGCACCTTATAAGAGTCACTTGCCATCATATATTGGTACAATTAACATGTTAACATCGTGTACATGCAATTAGAAATCCTTTTACCACCTCTTAGTGCCACATTCATACAAGTCAATTTTGTTCCACATTTTGGTTCTAATTAACCATGTAAGTCACTTTTCACCATATTAGAGTCATTTTGCACCCTATATGAGTCACTTTCCGCAATCTATTTGTATAATTAACATGTTAACATCATATACATCCAATTTGATATCCTTTTACCACCTCTTAGTTTCACTTTCATACAGGTCAATTTTCTTCCACATTTTGGTTCTAATCAACCATGTAAGTCACTTTTCACCATATTAGAGTCACTTTGCGCCCTATAAGAGTCACTTTCCACCATACATACAACAATTAACATGTTAACATTATATACATCCAATTTGACATGCTTTTACCACCTATTATTGTCACTTTCATACAAGTTAATTTTGTTCCACATTTTGGCTCTAATCAAACCATGTAAGTCACTTTTCACCATATTAGAGTCACTTTTTACTCTATAAGAGTCATTTGTCACCATATATTGATATAATTACCATGTTAACATCATGTACATGCAATTAGACATCCTTTAACCAACTCTTGGTACCCCTTTCCTACAAGTCAATTTCGGGCCACATTATGGCTCTAATCAATCATGTAAGTGACTTCTCACCATATTAGAGTCACTTTGCACCTTATAAGAGTCACTTACCATCATATATTGGTACAATTAACATGTTAACATCATGTACATGCAATTAGAAATCATTTTACCACCTCTTAGTGCCACATTCATACAAGTTAATTTTGTTCCACATTTTGGCTCTAATCAACCATGTAAGTCACTTTTCACCATATTAGAGTCACTTTTTACTCTATAAGAGTCACTTGTCACCATATATTGATACAATTACCATCTTAACATGATGTACATGCAATTAGACATCTTTTAACCAACTCTTGGTACCCCTTTCCTACAAGTCAATTTTGGGCCACATTTTGGCTCTAATCAATCAAGTGACTTCTCACCATATTAGAGTCACTTTGCACCTTATAAGAGTCACTTGCCATCATATATTGGTACAATTAACATGTTAACATCATGTACATGCAATTAGAAATCCTTTACCACCTCTTAGTGCCACATTCATACTAGTCAATTTTGTTCCACATTTTGGTTCAAATTAACCATGTAAGTCACTTTTCACCATATTAGAGTCATTTTGCATCCTATATTAGTCACTTTTCACAATCTATTTGTATAATTAACATGTTAACATCATATACATCTAATTTGATATCCTTTTACCACCTCTTAGTTCCACTTTCATACAGGTAAATTTTGTTCCACATTTTGGTTCTAATCAACCATGTACGTCACTTTTCACCATATTAGAGTCACTTTGCGCCCTATAAGAATCACTTTCCACCCTACATACAACAATTAACATGTTAACATTATATACGTCCAATTTGACATCCTTTTACCACCTATTAATGTCACTTTCATACAAGTTAATTTTGTTCCACATTTTGGCTCTAATCAACCATGTAAGTCACTTTTCACCATATTAGAGTCACTTTGCACCCTATAAGAGTTACTTTCACCATATATTGATACAATTAACATGTTAACATCATGTACATGCAATTAGACATCATTTAACCACCTCTTGGTACCCCTTTCCTACAAGTTAATTTTCGGCCACATTTTGGCTCTTATCAATCGTATAAATGACTTCTCACCATATTAGAGTCACTTTGCACCTTATAAAAGTCACTTGATATCCTTGCACCTATATATTTGTAGAATTAACATGTTCACATCATGTACATGCAATTTGATATCCTTTTACCACCTATTAATGTCACTTTCATACAAGTTAATTTTGTTCCACATTTTGGCTCTAATCAAACCATGTAAGTCACTTTTCACCATATTAGAGTCACTTTTTACTCTATAAGAGTCATTTGTCACCATATATTGATATAATTACCATGTTAACATCATGTACATGCAATTAGACATCCTTTAACCAACTCTTGGTACCCCCTTTCCTACAAGTCAATTTTGGGCCACATTTTGGCTCTAATAATCATGTAAGTGACTTCTCACCATATTAGAGTCACTTTGCACCTTATAAGAGTCACTTGCCATCATATATTGGTACAATTAACATGTTAACATCATGTACATGCAATTAGAAATCCTTTTACCACCTCTTAGTGCCACATTCATACAAGTCAATTTTGTTCCACATTTTGGTTCTAATTAACCATGTAAGTCACTTTTCACCATATTAGAGTCATTTTGCACCCTATATGAGTCACTTTCCACAATCTATTTGTATAATTAACATGTTAACATCATATACATCCAATTTGATATCCTTTTACCACCTCTTAGTTTCACTTTCATACAGGTCAATTTTCTTCCACATTTTGGTTCTAATCAACCATGTAAGTCACTTTTCACCATATTAGAGTCACTTTGCGCCCTATAAGAGTCACTTTCCACCATACATACAACAATTAACATGTTAACATTATATACATCCAATTTGACATGCTTTTACCACCTATTATTGTCACTTTCATACAAGTTAATTTTGTTCCACATTTTGGCTCTAATCAAACCATGTAAGTCACTTTTCACCATATTAGAGTCACTTTTTACTCTATAAGAGTCATTTGTCACCATATATTGATATAATTACCATGTTAACATCATGTACATGCAATTAGACATCCTTTAACCAACTCTTGGTACCCCTTTCCTACAAGTCAATTTCGGGCCACATTATGGCTCTAATCAATCATGTAAGTGACTTCTCACCATATTAGAGTCACTTTGCACCTTATAAGAGTCACTTACCATCATATATTGGTACAATTAACATGTTAACATCATGTACATGCAATTAGAAATCCTTTTACCACCTCTTAGTGCCACATTCATACAAGTTAATTTTGTTCCACATTTTGGCTCTAATCAACCATGTAAGTCACTTTTCACCATATTAGAGTCACTTTTTACTCTATAAGAGTCACTTGTCACCATATATTGATACAATTACCATCTTAACATGATGTACATGCAATTAGACATCTTTTAACCAACTCTTGGTACCCCTTTCCTACAAGTCAATTTTGGGCCACATTTTGGCTCTAATCAATCATGTAAGTGACTTCTCACCATATTAGAGTCACTTTGCACCTTATAAGAGTCACTTGCCATCATATATTGGTACAATTAACATGTTAACATCATGTACATGCAATTAGAAATCCTTTACCACCTCTTAGTGCCACATTCATACTAGTCAATTTTGTTCCACATTTTGGTTCAAATTAACCATGTAAGTCACTTTTCACCATATTAGAGTCATTTTGCATCCTATATTAGTCACTTTTCACAATCTATTTGTATAATTAACATGTTAACATCATATACATCTAATTTGATATCCTTTTACCACCTCTTAGTTCCACTTTCATACAGGTAAATTTTGTTCCACATTTTGGTTCTAATCAACCATGTACGTCACTTTTCACCATATTAGAGTCACTTTGCGCCCTATAAGAATCACTTTCCACCCTACATACAACAATTAACATGTTAACATTATATACGTCCAATTTGACATCCTTTTACCACCTATTAATGTCACTTTCATACAAGTTAATTTTGTTCCACATTTTGGCTCTAATCAACCATGTAAGTCACTTTTCACCATATTAGAGTCACTTTGCACCCTATAAGAGTTACTTTCACCATATATTGATACAATTAACATGTTAACATCATGTACATGCAATTAGACATCATTTAACCACCTCTTGGTACCCCTTTCCTACAAGTTAATTTTCGGCCACATTTTGGCTCTTATCAATCGTATAAATGACTTCTCACCATATTAGAGTCACTTTGCACCTTATAAAAGTCACTTGATCCTTTGCACCTATATATTTGTAGAATTAACATGTTCACATCATGTACATGCAATTTGATATCCTTTTACCACCTATTAATGTCACTTTCATACAAGTTAATTTTGTTCCACATTTTGGCTCTAATCAAACCATGTAAGTCACTTTTCACCATATTAGAGTCACTTTTTACTCTATAAGAGTCATTTGTCACCATATATTGATATAATTACCATGTTAACATCATGTACATGCAATTAGACATCCTTTAACCAACTCTTGGTACCCCTTTCCTACAAGTCAATTTTTGGGCCACATTTTGGCTCTAATTAATCATGTAAGTGACTTCTCACCATATTAGAGTCACTTTGCACCTTATAAGAGTCACTTGCCATCATATATTGGTACAATTAACATGTTAACATCATGTACATGCAATTAGAAATCCTTTTACCACCTCTTAGTGCCACATTCATACAAGTCAATTTTGTTCCACATTTTGGTTCTAATTAACCATGTAAGTCACTTTTCACCATATTAGAGTCATTTTGCACCCTATATGAGTCACTTTCCACAATCTATTTGTATAATTAACATGTTAACATCATATACATCCAATTTGATATCCTTTTACCACCTCTTAGTTTCACTTTCATACAGGTCAATTTTCTTCCACATTTTGGTTCTAATCAACCATGTAAGTCACTTTTCACCATATTAGAGTCACTTTGCGCCCTATAAGAGTCACTTTCCACCATACATACAACAATTAACATGTTAACATTATATACATCCAATTTGACATGCTTTTACCACCTATTATTGTCACTTTCATACAAGTTAATTTTGTTCCACATTTTGGCTCTAATCAAACCATGTAAGTCACTTTTCACCATATTAGAGTCACTTTTTACTCTATAAGAGTCATTTGTCACCATATATTGATATAATTACCATGTTAACATCATGTACATGCAATTAGACATCCTTTAACCAACTCTTGGTACCCCTTTCCTACAAGTCAATTTCGGGCCACATTATGGCTCTAATCAATCATGTAAGTGACTTCTCACCATATTAGAGTCACTTTGCACCTTATAAGAGTCACTTACCATCATATATTGGTACAATTAACATGTTAACATCATGTACATGCAATTAGAAATCCTTTTACCACCTCTTAGTGCCACATTCATACAAGTTAATTTTGTTCCACATTTTGGCTCTAATCAACCATGTAAGTCACTTTTCACCATATTAGAGTCACTTTTTACTCTATAAGAGTCACTTGTCACCATATATTGATACAATTACCATCTTAACATGATGTACATGCAATTAGACATCTTTTAACCAACTCTTGGTACCCCTTTCCTACAAGTCAATTTTGGGCCACATTTTGGCTCTAATCAATCATGTAAGTGACTTCTCACCATATTAGAGTCACTTTGCACCTTATAAGAGTCACTTGCCATCATATATTGGTACAATTAACATGTTAACATCATGTACATGCAATTAGAAATCCTTTACCACCTCTTAGTGCCACATTCATACTAGTCAATTTTGTTCCACATTTTGGTTCAAATTAACCATGTAAGTCACTTTTCACCATATTAGAGTCATTTTGCATCCTATATTAGTCACTTTTCACAATCTATTTGTATAATTAACATGTTAACATCATATACATCTAATTTGATATCCTTTTACCACCTCTTAGTTCCACTTTCATACAGGTAAATTTTGTTCCACATTTTGGTTCTAATCAACCATGTACGTCACTTTTCACCATATTAGAGTCACTTTGCGCCCTATAAGAATCACTTTCCACCCTACATACAACAATTAACATGTTAACATTATATACGTCCAATTTGACATCCTTTTACCACCTATTAATGTCACTTTCATACAAGTTAATTTTGTTCCACATTTTGGCTCTAATCAACCATGTAAGTCACTTTTCACCATATTAGAGTCACTTTGCACCCTATAAGAGTTACTTTCACCATATATTGATACAATTAACATGTTAACATCATGTACATGCAATTAGACATCATTTAACCACCTCTTGGTACCCCTTTCCTACAAGTTAATTTTCGGCCACATTTTGGCTCTTATCAATCGTATAAATGACTTCTCACCATATTAGAGTCACTTTGCACCTTATAAAAGTCACTTGATATCCTTTGCACCTTATATATTTGTAGAATTAACATGTTCACATCATGTACATGCAATTTGATATCCTTTTACCACCTATTAATGTCACTTTCATACAAGTTAATTTTGTTCCACATTTTGGCTCTAATCAAACCATGTAAGTCACTTTTCACCATATTAGAGTCACTTTTTACTCTATAAGAGTCATTTGTCACCATATATTGATATAATTACCATGTTAACATCATGTACATGCAATTAGACATCCTTTAACCAACTCTTGGTACCCCTTTCCTACAAGTCAATTTTGGGCCACATTTTGGCTCTAATTAATCATGTAAGTGACTTCTCACCATATTAGAGTCACTTTGCACCTTATAAGAGTCACTTGCCATCATATATTGGTACAATTAACATGTTAACATCATGTACATGCAATTAGAAATCCTTTTACCACCTCTTAGTGCCACATTCATACAAGTCAATTTTGTTCCACATTTTGGTTCTAATTAACCATGTAAGTCACTTTTCACCATATTAGAGTCATTTTGCACCCTATATGAGTCACTTTCCACAATCTATTTGTATAATTAACATGTTAACATCATATACATCCAATTTGATATCCTTTTACCACCTCTTAGTTTCACTTTCATACAGGTCAATTTTCTTCCACATTTTGGTTCTAATCAACCATGTAAGTCACTTTTCACCATATTAGAGTCACTTTGCGCCCTATAAGAGTCACTTTCCACCATACATACAACAATTAACATGTTAACATTATATACATCCAATTTGACATGCTTTTACCACCTATTATTGTCACTTTCATACAAGTTAATTTTGTTCCACATTTTGGCTCTAATCAAACCATGTAAGTCACTTTTCACCATATTAGAGTCACTTTTTACTCTATAAGAGTCATTTGTCACCATATATTGATATAATTACCATGTTAACATCATGTACATGCAATTAGACATCCTTTAACCAACTCTTGGTACCCCTTTCCTACAAGTCAATTTCGGGCCACATTATGGCTCTAATCAATCATGTAAGTGACTTCTCACCATATTAGAGTCACTTTGCACCTTATAAGAGTCACTTACCATCATATATTGGTACAATTAACATGTTAACATCATGTACATGCAATTAGAAATCCTTTTACCACCTCTTAGTGCCACATTCATACAAGTTAATTTTGTTCCACATTTTGGCTCTAATCAACCATGTAAGTCACTTTTCACCATATTAGAGTCACTTTTTACTCTATAAGAGTCACTTGTCACCATATATTGATACAATTACCATCTTAACATGATGTACATGCAATTAGACATCTTTTAACCAACTCTTGGTACCCCTTTCCTACAAGTCAATTTTGGGCCACATTTTGGCTCTAATCAATCATGTAAGTGACTTCTCACCATATTAGAGTCACTTTGCACCTTATAAGAGTCACTTGCCATCATATATTGGTACAATTAACATGTTAACATCATGTACATGCAATTAGAAATCCTTTACCACCTCTTAGTGCCACATTCATACTAGTCAATTTTGTTCCACATTTTGGTTCAAATTAACCATGTAAGTCACTTTTCACCATATTAGAGTCATTTTGCATCCTATATTAGTCACTTTTCACAATCTATTTGTATAATTAACATGTTAACATCATATACATCTAATTTGATATCCTTTTACCACCTCTTAGTTCCACTTTCATACAGGTAAATTTTGTTCCACATTTTGGTTCTAATCAACCATGTACGTCACTTTTCACCATATTAGAGTCACTTTGCGCCCTATAAGAATCACTTTCCACCCTACATACAACAATTAACATGTTAACATTATATACGTCCAATTTGACATCCTTTTACCACCTATTAATGTCACTTTCATACAAGTTAATTTTGTTCCACATTTTGGCTCTAATCAACCATGTAAGTCACTTTTCACCATATTAGAGTCACTTTGCACCCTATAAGAGTTACTTTCACCATATATTGATACAATTAACATGTTAACATCATGTACATGCAATTAGACATCATTTAACCACCTCTTGGTACCCCTTTCCTACAAGTTAATTTTCGGCCACATTTTGGCTCTTATCAATCGTATAAATGACTTCTCACCATATTAGAGTCACTTTGCACCTTATAAAAGTCACTTGATATCCTTTGCACCTTATATATTTGTAGAATTAACATGTTCACATCATGTACATGCAATTTGATATCCTTTTACCACCTATTAATGTCACTTTCATACAAGTTAATTTTGTTCCACATTTTGGCTCTAATCAAACCATGTAAGTCACTTTTCACCATATTAGAGTCACTTTTTACTCTATAAGAGTCATTTGTCACCATATATTGATATAATTACCATGTTAACATCATGTACATGCAATTAGACATCCTTTAACCAACTCTTGGTACCCCTTTCCTACAAGTCAATTTTGGGCCACATTTTGGCTCTAATTAATCATGTAAGTGACTTCTCACCATATTAGAGTCACTTTGCACCTTATAAGAGTCACTTGCCATCATATATTGGTACAATTAACATGTTAACATCATGTACATGCAATTAGAAATCCTTTTACCACCTCTTAGTGCCACATTCATACAAGTCAATTTTGTTCCACATTTTGGTTCTAATTAACCATGTAAGTCACTTTTCACCATATTAGAGTCATTTTGCACCCTATATGAGTCACTTTCCACAATCTATTTGTATAATTAACATGTTAACATCATATACATCCAATTTGATATCCTTTTACCACCTCTTAGTTTCACTTTCATACAGGTCAATTTTCTTCCACTATTTTGGTTCTAATCAACCATGTAAGTCACTTTTCACCATATTAGAGTCACTTTGCGCCCTATAAGAGTCACTTTCCACCATACATACAACAATTAACATGTTAACATTATATACATCCAATTTGACATGCTTTTACCACCTATTATTGTCACTTTCATACAAGTTAATTTTGTTCCACATTTTGGCTCTAATCAAACCATGTAAGTCACTTTTCACCATATTAGAGTCACTTTTTACTCTATAAGAGTCATTTGTCACCATATATTGATATAATTACCATGTTAACATCATGTACATGCAATTAGACATCCTTTAACCAACTCTTGGTACCCCTTTCCTACAAGTCAATTTCGGGCCACATTATGGCTCTAATCAATCATGTAAGTGACTTCTCACCATATTAGAGTCACTTTGCACCTTATAAGAGTCACTTACCATCATATATTGGTACAATTAACATGTTAACATCATGTACATGCAATTAGAAATCCTTTTACCACCTCTTAGTGCCACATTCATACAAGTTAATTTTGTTCCACATTTTGGCTCTAATCAACCATGTAAGTCACTTTTCACCATATTAGAGTCACTTTTTACTCTATACGAGTCACTTGTCACCATATATTGATACAATTACCATCTTAACATGATGTACATGCAATTAGACATCTTTTAACCAACTCTTGGTACCCCTTTCCTACAAGTCAATTTTGGGCCACATTTTGGCTCTAATCAATCATGTAAGTGACTTCTCACCATATTAGAGTCACTTTGCACCTTATAAGAGTCACTTGCCATCATATATTGGTACAATTAACATGTTAACATCATGTACATGCAATTAGAAATCCTTTACCACCTCTTAGTGCCACATTCATACTAGTCAATTTTGTTCCACATTTTGGTTCAAATTAACCATGTAAGTCACTTTTCACCATATTAGAGTCATTTTGCATCCTATATTAGTCACTTTTCACAATCTATTTGTATAATTAACATGTTAACATCATATACATCTAATTTGATATCCTTTTACCACCTCTTAGTTCCACTTTCATACAGGTAAATTTTGTTCCACATTTTGGTTCTAATCAACCATGTACGTCACTTTTCACCATATTAGAGTCACTTTGCGCCCTATAAGAATCACTTTCCACCCTACATACAACAATTAACATGTTAACATTATATACGTCCAATTTGACATCCTTTTACCACCTATTATTGTCACTTTCATACAAGTTAATTTTGTTCCACATTTTGGCTCTAATCAACCATGTAAGTCACTTTTCACCATATTAGAGTCACTTTGCACCCTATAAGAGTTACTTTCACCATATATTGATACAATTAACATGTTAACATCATGTACATGCAATTAGACATCATTTAACCACCTCTTGGTACCCCTTTCCTACAAGTTAATTTTCGGCCACATTTTGGCTCTTATCAATCGTATAAATGACTTCTCACCATATTAGAGTCACTTTGCACCTTATAAAAGTCACTTGATATCCTTTGCACCTTATATATTTGTAGAATTAACATGTTCACATCATGTACATGCAATTTGATATCCTTTTACCACCTATTAATGTCACTTTCATACAAGTTAATTTTGTTCCACATTTTGGCTCTAATCAAACCATGTAAGTCACTTTTCACCATATTAGAGTCACTTTTTACTCTATAAGAGTCATTTGTCACCATATATTGATATAATTACCATGTTAACATCATGTACATGCAATTAGACATCCTTTAACCAACTCTTGGTACCCCTTTCCTACAAGTCAATTTTGGGCCACATTTTGGCTCTAATTAATCATGTAAGTGACTTCTCACCATATTAGAGTCACTTTGCACCTTATAAGAGTCACTTGCCATCATATATTGGTACAATTAACATGTTAACATCATGTACATGCAATTAGAAATCCTTTTACCACCTCTTAGTGCCACATTCATACAAGTCAATTTTGTTCCACATTTTGGTTCTAATTAACCATGTAAGTCACTTTTCACCATATTAGAGTCATTTTGCACCCTATATGAGTCACTTTCCACAATCTATTTGTATAATTAACATGTTAACATCATATACATCCAATTTGATATCCTTTTACCACCTCTTAGTTTCACTTTCATACAGGTCAATTTTCTTCCACATTTTGGTTCTAATCAACCATGTAAGTCACTTTTCACCATATTAGAGTCACTTTGCGCCCTATAAGAGTCACTTTCCACCATACATACAACAATTAACATGTTAACATTATATACATCCAATTTGACATGCTTTTACCACCTATTATTGTCACTTTCATACAAGTTAATTTTGTTCCACATTTTGGCTCTAATCAAACCATGTAAGTCACTTTTCACCATATTAGAGTCACTTTTTACTCTATAAGAGTCATTTGTCACCATATATTGATATAATTACCATGTTAACATCATGTACATGCAATTAGACATCCTTTAACCAACTCTTGGTACCCCTTTCCTACAAGTCAATTTCGGGCCACATTATGGCTCTAATCAATCATGTAAGTGACTTCTCACCATATTAGAGTCACTTTGCACCTTATAAGAGTCACTTACCATCATATATTGGTACAATTAACATGTTAACATCATGTACATGCAATTAGAAATCCTTTTACCACCTCTTAGTGCCACATTCATACAAGTTAATTTTGTTCCACATTTTGGCTCTAATCAACCATGTAAGTCACTTTTCACCATATTAGAGTCACTTTTTACTCTATAAGAGTCACTTGTCACCATATATTGATACAATTACCATCTTAACATGATGTACATGCAATTAGACATCTTTTAACCAACTCTTGGTACCCCTTTCCTACAAGTCAATTTTGGGCCACATTTTGGCTCTAATCAATCATGTAAGTGACTTCTCACCATATTAGAGTCACTTTGCACCTTATAAGAGTCACTTGCCATCATATATTGGTACAATTAACATGTTAACATCATGTACATGCAATTAGAAATCCTTTACCACCTCTTAGTGCCACATTCATACTAGTCAATTTTGTTCCACATTTTGGTTCAAATTAACCATGTAAGTCACTTTTCACCATATTAGAGTCATTTTGCATCCTATATTAGTCACTTTTCACAATCTATTTGTATAATTAACATGTTAACATCATATACATCTAATTTGATATCCTTTTACCACCTCTTAGTTCCACTTTCATAAAGGTAAATTTTGTTCCACATTTTGGTTCTAATCAACCATGTACGTCACTTTTCACCATATTAGAGTCACTTTGCGCCCTATAAGAATCACTTTCCACCCTACATACAACAATTAACATGTTAACATTATATACGTCCAATTTGACATCCTTTTACCACCTATTAATGTCACTTTCATACAAGTTAATTTTGTTCCACATTTTGGCTCTAATCAACCATGTAAGTCACTTTTCACCATATTAGAGTCACTTTGCACCCTATAAGAGTTACTTTCACCATATATTGATACAATTAACATGTTAACATCATGTACATGCAATTAGACATCATTTAACCACCTCTTGGTACCCCTTTCCTACAAGTTAATTTTCGGCCACATTTTGGCTCTATCAATCATATAAATGACTTCTCACCATATTAGAGTTACTTTGCACCTTATAAAAGTCACTTGCCATCATATATTGGTACAATTAACATGTTAACATCATGTACATGCAATTAGAAATCCTTTTACCACCTCTTAGTGCCACATTCATACAAGTCAATTTTGTTCCACATTTTGGTTCTAATTAACCATGTAAGTCACTTTTCACCATATTAGAGTCATTTTGCACCCTATATGAGTCACTTTCCACAATCTATTTGTATAATTAACATGTTAACATCATATACATCCAATTTGATATCCTTTTACCACCTCTTAGTTTCACTTTCATACAGGTCAATTTTCTTCCACATTTTGGTTCTAATCAACCATGTAAGTCACTTTTCACCATATTAGAGTCACTTTGTGCCCTATAAGAGTCACTTTCCACCATACATACAACAATTAACATGTTAACATTATATACATCCAATTTGACATGCTTTTACCACCTATTATTGTCACTTTCATACAAGTTAATTTTGTTCCACATTTTGGCTCTAATCAAACCATGTAAGTCACTTTTCACCATATTAGAGTCACTTTTTACTCTATAAGAGTCATTTGTCACCATATATTGATATAATTACCATGTTAACATCATGTACATGCAATTAGACATCCTTTAACCAACTCTTGGTACCCCTTTCCTACAAGTCAATTTCGGGCCACATTATGGCTCTAATCAATCATGTAAGTGACTTCTCACCATATTAGAGTCACTTTGCACCTTATAAGAGTCACTTACCATCATATATTGGTACAATTAACATGTTAACATCATGTACATGCAATTAGAAATCCTTTTACCACCTCTTAGTGCCACATTCATACAAGTTAATTTTGTTCCACATTTTGGCTCTAATCAACCATGTAAGTCACTTTTCACCATATTAGAGTCACTTTTTACTCTATACGAGTCACTTGTCACCATATATTGATACAATTACCATCTTAACATGATGTACATGCAATTAGACATCTTTTAACCAACTCTTGGTACCCCTTTCCTACAAGTCAATTTTGGGCCACATTTTGGCTCTAATCAATCATGTAAGTGACTTCTCACCATATTAGAGTCACTTTGCACCTTATAAGAGTCACTTGCCATCATATATTGGTACAATTAACATGTTAACATCATGTACATGCAATTAGAAATCCTTTACCACCTCTTAGTGCCACATTCATACTAGTCAATTTTGTTCCACATTTTGGTTCAAATTAACCATGTAAGTCACTTTTCACCATATTAGAGTCATTTTGCATCCTATATTAGTCACTTTTCACAATCTATTTGTATAATTAACATGTTAACATCATATACATCTAATTTGATATCCTTTTACCACCTCTTAGTTCCACTTTCATACAGGTAAATTTTGTTCCACATTTTGGTTCTAATCAACCATGTACGTCACTTTTCACCATATTAGAGTCACTTTGCGCCCTATAAGAATCACTTTCCACCCTACATACAACAATTAACATGTTAACATTATATACGTCCAATTTGACATCCTTTTACCACCTATTATTGTCACTTTCATACAAGTTAATTTTGTTCCACATTTTGGCTCTAATCAAACCATGTAAGTCACTTTTCACCATATTAGAGTCACTTTTTACTCTATAAGAGTCATTTGTCACCATATATTGATATAATTACCATGTTAACATCATGTACATGCAATTAGACATCCTTTAACCAACTCTTGGTACCCCTTTCCTACAAGTCAATTTTGGGCCACATTTTGGCTCTAATTAATCATGTAAGTGACTTCTCACCATATTAGAGTCACTTTGCACCTTATAAGAGTCACTTGCCATCATATATTGGTACAATTAACATGTTAACATCATGTACATGCAATTAGAAATCCTTTTACCACCTCTTAGTGCCACATTCATACAAGTCAATTTTGTTCCACATTTTGGTTCTAATTAACCATGTAAGTCACTTTTCACCATATTAGAGTCATTTTGCACCCTATATGAGTCACTTTCCACAATCTATTTGTATAATTAACATGTTAACATCATATACATCCAATTTGATATCCTTTTACCACCTCTTAGTTTCACTTTCATACAGGTCAATTTTCTTCCACATTTTGGTTCTAATCAACCATGTAAGTCACTTTTCACCATATTAGAGTCACTTTGCGCCCTATAAGAGTCACTTTCCACCATACATACAACAATTAACATGTTAACATTATATACATCCAATTTGACATGCTTTTACCACCTATTATTGTCACTTTCATACAAGTTAATTTTGTTCCACATTTTGGCTCTAATCAAACCATGTAAGTCACTTTTCACCATATTAGAGTCACTTTTTACTCTATAAGAGTCATTTGTCACCATATATTGATATAATTACCATGTTAACATCATGTACATGCAATTAGACATCCTTTAACCAACTCTTGGTACCCCTTTCCTACAAGTCAATTTCGGGCCACATTATGGCTCTAATCAATCATGTAAGTGACTTCTCACCATATTAGAGTCACTTTGCACCTTATAAGAGTCACTTACCATCATATATTGGTACAATTAACATGTTAACATCATGTACATGCAATTAGAAATCCTTTTACCACCTCTTAGTGCCACATTCATACAAGTTAATTTTGTTCCACATTTTGGCTCTAATCAACCATGTAAGTCACTTTTCACCATATTAGAGTCACTTTTTACTCTATAAGAGTCACTTGTCACCATATATTGATACAATTACCATCTTAACATGATGTACATGCAATTAGACATCTTTTAACCAACTCTTGGTACCCCTTTCCTACAAGTCAATTTTGGGCCACATTTTGGCTCTAATCAATCATGTAAGTGACTTCTCACCATATTAGAGTCACTTTGCACCTTATAAGAGTCACTTGCCATCATATATTGGTACAATTAACATGTTAACATCATGTACATGCAATTAGAAATCCTTTACCACCTCTTAGTGCCACATTCATACTAGTCAATTTTGTTCCACATTTTGGTTCAAATTAACCATGTAAGTCACTTTTCACCATATTAGAGTCATTTTGCATCCTATATTAGTCACTTTTCACAATCTATTTGTATAATTAACATGTTAACATCATATACATCTAATTTGATATCCTTTTACCACCTCTTAGTTCCACTTTCATAAAGGTAAATTTTGTTCCACATTTGGTTCTAATCAACCATGTACGTCACTTTTCACCATATTAGAGTCACTTTGCGCCCTATAAGAATCACTTTCCACCCTACATACAACAATTAACATGTTAACATTATATACGTCCAATTTGACATCCTTTTACCACCTATTAATGTCACTTTCATACAAGTTAATTTTGTTCCACATTTTGGCTCTAATCAACCATGTAAGTCACTTTTCACCATATTAGAGTCACTTTGCACCCTATAAGAGTTACTTTCACCATATATTGATACAATTAACATGTTAACATCATGTACATGCAATTAGACATCATTTAACCACCTCTTGGTACCCCTTTCCTACAAGTTAATTTTCGGCCACATTTTGGCTCTTATCAATCATATAAATGACTTCTCACCATATTAGAGTTACTTTGCACCTTATAAAAGTCACTTGCCATCATATATTGGTACAATTAACATGTTAACATCATGTACATGCAATTAGAAATCCTTTTACCACCTCTTAGTGCCACATTCATACAAGTCAATTTTGTTCCACATTTTGGTTCTAATTAACCATGTAAGTCACTTTTCACCATATTAGAGTCATTTTGCACCCTATATGAGTCACTTTCCACAATCTATTTGTATAATTAACATGTTAACATCATATACATCCAATTTGATATCCTTTTACCACCTCTTAGTTTCACTTTCATACAGGTCAATTTTCTTCCACATTTTGGTTCTAATCAACCATGTAAGTCACTTTTCACCATATTAGAGTCACTTTGTGCCCTATAAGAGTCACTTTCCACCATACATACAACAATTAACATGTTAACATTATATACATCCAATTTGACATGCTTTTACCACCTATTATTGTCACTTTCATACAAGTTAATTTTGTTCCACATTTTGGCTCTAATCAAACCATGTAAGTCACTTTTCACCATATTAGAGTCACTTTTTACTCTATAAGAGTCATTTGTCACCATATATTGATATAATTACCATGTTAACATCATGTACATGCAATTAGACATCCTTTAACCAACTCTTGGTACCCCTTTCCTACAAGTCAATTTTGGGCCACATTATGGCTCTAATCAATCATGTAAGTGACTTCTCACCATATTAGAGTCACTTTGCACCTTATAAGAGTCACTTACCATCATATATTGGTACAATTAACATGTTAATCATGTACATGCAATTAGAAATCCTTTTACCACCTCTTAGTGCCACATTCATACAAGTTAATTTTGTTCCACATTTTGGCTCTAATCAACCATGTAAGTCACTTTTCACCATATTAGAGTCACTTTTTACTCTATAAGAGTCACTTGTCACCATATATTGATACAATTACCATCTTAACATGATGTACATGCAATTAGACATCTTTTAACCAACTCTTGGTACCCCTTTCCTACAAGTCAATTTTGGGCCACATTTTGGCTCTAATCAATCATGTAAGTGACTTCTCACCATATTAGAGTCACTTTGCACCTTATAAGAGTCACTTGCCATCATATATTGGTACAATTAACATGTTAACATCATGTACATGCAATTAGAAATCCTTTACCACCTCTTAGTGCCACATTCATACTAGTCAATTTTGTTCCACATTTTGGTTCAAATTAACCATGTAAGTCACTTTTCACCATATTAGAGTCATTTTGCATCCTATATTAGTCACTTTTCACAATCTATTTGTATAATTAACATGTTAACATCATATACATCTAATTTGATATCCTTTTACCACCTCTTAGTTCCACTTTCATACAGGTAAATTTTGTTCCACATTTTGGTTCTAATCAACCATGTACGTCACTTTTCACCATATTAGAGTCACTTTGCGCCCTATAAGAATCACTTTCCACCCTACATACAACAATTAACATGTTAACATTATATACGTCCAATTTGACATCCTTTTACCACCTATTAATGTCACTTTCATACAAGTTAATTTTGTTCCACATTTTGGCTCTAATCAACCATGTAAGTCACTTTTCACCATATTAGAGTCACTTTGCACCCTATAAGAGTTACTTTCACCATATATTGATACAATTAACATGTTAACATCATGTACATGCAATTAGACATCATTTAACCACCTCTTGGTACCCCTTTCCTACAAGTTAATTTTCGGCCACATTTTGGCTCTTATCAATCGTATAAATGACTTCTCACCATATTAGAGTCACTTTGCAGCTTATAAAAGTCACTTGATATCCTTTGCACCTTATATATTTGTAGAATTAACATGTTCACATCATGTACATGCAATTTGATATCCTTTTACCACCTATTAATGTCACTTTCATACAAGTTAATTTTGTTCCACATTTTGGCTCTAATCAAACCATGTAAGTCACTTTTCACCATATTAGAGTCACTTTTTACTCTATAAGAGTCATTTGTCACCATATATTGATATAATTACCATATTAACATCATGTACATGCAATTAGACATCCTTTAACCAACTCTTGGTACCCCTTTCCTACAAGTCAATTTTGGGCCACATTTTGGCTCTAATTAATCATGTAAGTGACTTCTCACCATATTAGAGTCACTTTGCACCTTATAAGAGTCACTTGCCATCATATATTGGTACAATTAACATGTTAACATCATGTACATGCAATTAGAAATCCTTTTACCACCTCTTAGTGCCACATTCATACAAGTCAATTTTGTTCCACATTTTGGTTCTAATTAACCATGTAAGTCACTTTTCACCATATTAGAGTCATTTTGCACCCTATATGAGTCACTTTCCACAATCTATTTGTATAATTAACATGTTAACATCATATACATCCAATTTGATATCCTTTTACCACCTCTTAGTTTCACTTTCATACAGGTCAATTTTCTTCCACATTTTGGTTCTAATCAACCATGTAAGTCACTTTTCACCATATTAGAGTCACTTTGCGCCCTATCAGAGTCACTTTCCACCATACATACAACAATTAACATGTTAACATTATATACATCCAATTTGACATGCTTTTACCACCTATTATTGTCACTTTCATACAAGTTAATTTTGTTCCACATTTTGGCTCTAATCAAACCATGTAAGTCACTTTTCACCATATTAGAGTCACTTTTTACTCTATAAGAGTCATTTGTCACCATATATTGATATAATTACCATGTTAACATCATGTACATGCAATTAGACATCCTTTAACCAACTCTTGGTACCCCTTTCCTACAAGTCAATTTCGGGCCACATTATGGCTCTAATCAATCATGTAAGTGACTTCTCACCATATTAGAGTCACTTTGCACCTTATAAGAGTCACTTACCATCATATATTGGTACAATTAACATGTTAACATCATGTACATGCAATTAGAAATCCTTTTACCACCTCTTAGTGCCACATTCATACAAGTTAATTTTGTTCCACATTTTGGCTCTAATCAACCATGTAAGTCACTTTTCACCATATTAGAGTCACTTTTTACTCTATAAGAGTCACTTGTCACCATATATTGATACAATTACCATCTTAACATGATGTACATGCAATTAGACATCTTTTAACCAACTCTTGGTACCCCTTTCCTACAAGTCAATTTTGGGCCACATTTTGGCTCTAATCAATCATGTAAGTGACTTCTCACCATATTAGAGTCACTTTGCACCTTATAAGAGTCACTTGCCATCATATATTGGTACAATTAACATGTTAACATCATGTACATGCAATTAGAAATCCTTTACCACCTCTTAGTGCCACATTCATACTAGTCAATTTTGTTCCACATTTTGGTTCAAATTAACCATGTAAGTCACTTTTCACCATATTAGAGTCATTTTGCATCCTATATTAGTCACTTTTCACAATCTATTTGTATAATTAACATGTTAACATCATATACATCTAATTTGATATCCTTTTACCACCTCTTAGTTCCACTTTCATACAGGTAAATTTTGTTCCACATTTTGGTTCTAATCAACCATGTACGTCACTTTTCACCATATTAGAGTAACTTTGCGCCCTATAAGAATCACTTTCCACCCTACAAACAACAATTAACATGTTAACATTATATACGTCCAATTTGACATCCTTTTACCACCTATTAATGTCACTTTCATACAAGTTAATTTTGTTCCACATTTTGGCTCTAATCAACCATGTAAGTCACTTTTCACCATATTAGAGTCACTTTGCACCCTATAAGAGTTACTTTCACCATATATTGATACAATTAACATGTTAACATCATGTACATGCAATTAGACATCATTTAACCACCTCTTGGTACCCCTTTCCTACAAGTTAATTTTCGGCCACATTTTGGCTCTTATCAATCATATAAATGACTTCTCACCATATTAGAGTTACTTTGCACCTTATAAAAGTCACTTGCCATCATATATTGGTACAATTAACTAGTTAACATCATGTACATGCAATTAGAAATCCTTTTACCACCTCTTAGTGCCACATTCATACAAGTCAATTTTGTTCCACATTTTGGTTCTAATTAACCATGTAAGTCACTTTTCACCATATTAGAGTCATTTTGCACCCTATATGAGTCACTTTCCACAATCTATTTGTATAATTAACATGTTAACATCATATACATCCAATTTGATATCCTTTTACCACCTCTTAGTTTCACTTTCATGCAGGTCAATTTTCTTCCACATTTTGGTTCTAATCAACCATGTAAGTCACTTTTCACCATATTAGAGTCACTTTGTGCCCTATAAGAGTCACTTTCCACCATACATACAACAATTAACATGTTAACATTATATACATCCAATTTGACATGCTTTTACCACCTATTATTGTCACTTTCATACAAGTTAATTTTGTTCCACATTTTGGCTCTAATCAAACCATGTAAGTCACTTTTCACCATATTAGAGTCACTTTTTACTCTATAAGAGTCATTTGTCACCATATATTGATATAATTACCATGTTAACATCATGTACATGCAATTAGACATCCTTTAACCAACTCTTGGTACCCCTTTCCTACAAGTCAATTTTGGGCCACATTATGGCTCTAATCAATCATGTAAGTGACTTCTCACCATATTAGAGTCACTTTGCACCTTATAAGAGTCACTTACCATCATATATTGGTACAATTAACATGTTAACATCATGTACATGCAATTAGAAATCCTTTTACCACCTCTTAGTGCCACATTCATACAAGTTAATTTTGTTCCACATTTTGGCTCTAATCAACCATGTAAGTCACTTTTCACCATATTAGAGTCACTTTTTACTCTATAAGAGTCACTTGTCACCATATATTGATACAATTACCATCTTAACATGATGTACATGCAATTAGACATCTTTTAACCAACTCTTGGTACCCCTTTCCTACAAGTCAATTTTGGGCCACATTTTGGCTCTAATCAATCATGTAAGTGACTTCTCACCATATTAGAGTCACTTTGCACCTTATAAGAGTCACTTGCCATCATATATTGGTACAATTAACATGTTAACATCATGTACATGCAATTAGAAATCCTTTACCACCTCTTAGTGCCACATTCATACTAGTCAATTTTGTTCCACATTTTGGTTCAAATTAACCATGTAAGTCACTTTTCACCATATTAGAGTCATTTTGCATCCTATATTAGTCACTTTTCACAATCTATTTGTATAATTAACATGTTAACATCATATACATCTAATTTGATATCCTTTTACCACCTCTTAGTTCCACTTTCATACAGGTAAATTTTGTTCCACATTTTGGTTCTAATCAACCATGTACGTCACTTTTCACCATATTAGAGTCACTTTGCGCCCTATAAGAATCACTTTCCACCCTACATACAACAATTAACATGTTAACATTATATACGTCCAATTTGACATCCTTTTACCACCTATTAATGTCACTTTCATACAAGTTAATTTTGTTCCACATTTTGGCTCTAATCAACCATGTAAGTCACTTTTCACCATATTAGAGTCACTTTGCACCCTATAAGAGTTACTTTCACCATATATTGATACAATTAACATGTTAACATCATGTACATGCAATTAGACATCATTTAACCACCTCTTGGTACCCCTTTCCTACAAGTTAATTTTCGGCCACATTTTGGCTCTTATCAATCATATAAATGACTTCTCACCATATTAGAGTTACTTTGCACCTTATAAAAGTCACTTGCCATCATATATTGGTACAATTAACATGTTAACATCATGTACATGCAATTAGAAATCCTTTTACCACCTCTTAGTGCCACATTCATACAAGTCAATTTTGTTCCACATTTTGGTTCTAATTAACCATGTAAGTCACTTTTCACCATATTAGAGTCATTTTGCACCCTATATGAGTCACTTTCCACAATCTATTTGTATAATTAACATGTTAACATCATATACATCCAATTTGATATCCTTTTACCACCTCTTAGTTTCACTTTCATACAGGTCAATTTTCTTCCACATTTTGGTTCTAATCAACCATGTAAGTCACTTTTCACCATATTAGAGTCACTTTGTGCCCTATAAGAGTCACTTTCCACCATACATACAACAATTAACATGTTAACATTATATACATCCAATTTGACATGCTTTTACCACCTATTATTGTCACTTTCATACAAGTTAATTTTGTTCCACATTTTGGCTCTAATCAAACCATGTAAGTCACTTTTCACCATATTAGAGTCACTTTTTACTCTATAAGAGTCATTTGTCACCATATATTGATATAATTACCATGTTAACATCATGTACATGCAATTAGACATCCTTTAACCAACTCTTGGTACCCCTTTCCTACAAGTCAATTTTGGGCCACATTATGGCTCTAATCAATCATGTAAGTGACTTCTCACCATATTAGAGTCACTTTGCACCTTATAAGAGTCACTTACCATCATATATTGGTACAATTAACATGTTAACATCATGTACATGCAATTAGAAATCCTTTTACCACCTCTTAGTGCCACATTCATACAAGTTAATTTTGTTCCACATTTTGGCTCTAATCAACCATGTAAGTCACTTTTCACCATATTAGAGTCACTTTTTACTCTATAAGAGTCACTTGTCACCATATATTGATACAATTACCATCTTAACATGATGTACATGCAATTAGACATCTTTTAACCAACTCTTGGTACCCCTTTCCTACAAGTCAATTTTGGGCCACATTTTGGCTCTAATCAATCATGTAAGTGACTTCTCACCATATTAGAGTCACTTTGCACCTTATAAGAGTCACTTGCCATCATATATTGGTACAATTAACATGTTAACATCATGTACATGCAATTAGAAATCCTTTACCACCTCTTAGTGCCACATTCATACTAGTCAATTTTGTTCCACATTTTGGTTCAAATTAACCATGTAAGTCACTTTTCACCATATTAGAGTCATTTTGCATCCTATATTAGTCACTTTTCACAATCTATTTGTATAATTAACATGTTAACATCATATACATCTAATTTGATATCCTTTTACCACCTCTTAGTTCCACTTTCATACAGGTAAATTTTGTTCCACATTTTGGTTCTAATCAACCATGTACGTCACTTTTCACCATATTAGAGTCACTTTGCGCCCTATAAGAATCACTTTCCACCCTACATACAACAATTAACATGTTAACATTATATACGTCCAATTTGACATCCTTTTACCACCTATTAATGTCACTTTCATACAAGTTAATTTTGTTCCACATTTTGGCTCTAATCAACCATGTAAGTCACTTTTCACCATATTAGAGTCACTTTGCACCCTATAAGAGTTACTTTCACCATATATTGATACAATTAACATGTTAACAACATGTACATGCAATTAGACATCATTTAACCACCTCTTGGTACCCCTTTCCTACAAGTTAATTTTCGGCCACATTTTGGCTCTTATCAATCATATAAATGACTTCTCACCATATTAGAGTCACTTTGCACCTTATAAAAGTCACTTGCCATCATATATTGGTACAATTAACATGTTAACATCATGTACATGCAATTAGAAATCCTTTTACCACCTCTTAGTCCCACATTCATACAAGTCAATTTTGTTCCACATTTTGGTTCTAATTAACCATGTAAGTCACTTTTCACCATATTAGAGTCATTTTGCACCCTATATGAGTCACTTTCCACAATCTATTTGTATAATTAACATGTTAACATCATATACATCCAATTTGATATCCTTTTACCACCTCTTAGTTTCACTTTCATACAGGTCAATTTTCTTCCACATTTTGGTTCTAATCAACCATGTAAGTCACTTTTCACCATATTAGAGTCACTTTGCGCCCTATAAGAGTCACTTTCCACCATACATACAACAATTAACATGTTAACATTATATACATCCAATTTGACATGCTTTTACCACCTATTATTGTCACTTTCATACAAGTTAATTTTGTTCCACATTTTGGCTCTAATCAAACCATGTAAGTCACTTTTCACCATATTAGAGTCACTTTTTACTCTATAAGAGTCATTTGTCACCATATATTGATATAATTACCATGTTAACATCATGTACATGCAATTAGACATCCTTTAACCAACTCTTGGTACCCCTTTCCTACAAGTCAATTTTGGGCCACATTATGGCTCTAATCAATCATGTAAGTGACTTCTCACCATATTAGAGTCACTTTGCACCTTATAAGAGTCACTTACCATCATATATTGGTACAATTAACATGTTAACATCATGTACATGCAATTAGAAATCCTTTTACCACCTCTTAGTGCCACATTTATACAAGTCAATTTTGGTCCACATTTTGGTTCTAATTAACCATGTAAGTCACTTTTCACCATATTAGAGTCATTTTGCACCCTATATGATTCACTTTCCACAATCTATTAGTATAATTAACATGTCAACATCATATACTTCCAATTTGACATCTTTTTACCACCTCTTAGTTCCAATTTCATACAGGTAAATGTTGTTCCACATTTTGGTTCTAATCAACCATGTAAGTCACTTTTCACCATATTAGAGTCACTTTGCACCCTATAAAAGTCATTTTCCACCATACATACAACAATTAACATGTTAACATTATATATATCCAATTTGACATCCTTTTACCACCTATTAATGTCACTTTCATGCAAGTTAATTTTGTTCCACATTTTGGCTCTAATCAACCATGTAAGTCACTTTTCACCATATTAGAGTCACTTTTTACTCTATAAGAGTCACTTGTCACCATATATTGATACAATTACTGTAACGCCCCCAAATCCGGGGTCAGGGGATTTGGTCGTCACTATAAAACTTCAATCTAAATCAACCTGTTTAATCAATAAACAAATGCCAGCGGAAGATATTTAGCATAAATGACCCCAAACTAATCCAAGATCTTTTAAGGTTACAGTTCTAGAAACAAGATATCCAAATTCCACAAATAAATTTTTCACTTTCTTTTAAAACTCTTTTCAATAAATTCCAACTCAAAACTAAACCCACTAGTATAACTTCGAAATGAAGTATACTAGGCCCAAATAAAATATACAACTATATATAATATAATATAAACAACTTTATATAATAAAACTTACACTAGTTCGTAAACCCTGGACCAACCACCTTCCAAAAGCTTCTTCTTTGCTTCCTCGAATTACGCAGCTAAACAGCGCAAGCTAATCCTCACTGGAGGTTAAATTTGAAAACAGGCAAGTATGAGCGAAAGAAATGCTCAGCAAGTTAATTATAACATATATAGGGTCGTTTTGATATAAAACCGACATCTGCATCAGCGCAGAACATTTAAAAATCATAATTGCTGAATCATAAAATTATAGTAGTGGAACCCCAGAATTGATTCCTTAATTGTATTCAAAAACCCTTTTTATATTTTCCAGCGACGTGCTTCAGCAATACTTTGAATCATAACGAGAATAAAAACTCGTAAAATAGTGTTTACGGAAATATCGTAAACCACAATAACATGAAACAATGATTATGGATTGAATCATAAACTTTACTCAAAACCGAACTCTTGAGATTAATACTTATTTTGTTGTCATATCAATTAGATATCAATACGAACTTTGATGCTAACAACATTCCATACTGAAGTCAACCCCAATCATCTGTACTAATACCACATTTGATATTTAACAACATAAGTATCAGCATAAATCAGAATCTGAATCAAAACTGCATTTCACCGTTAATCCAAAACAGAAACAGTTGATAAATCATTTATTCTATGAATATCAAAACAATATCATAATTTAGATTGGAATCCTCGAACGACGGTGTGTTGCCGCCGGTAATCAGCCGCGGAGCAACACCGGTATGCCGAAGCATATCCAACTAAACAAAGGGGCACCCAAGGCACATATCGGCCTAGCAAGGTGTTATATCCTGTATAACACATAGCTCACACTGGACCGCCGCCACGGCCTCTTACGCAACCATCCAATCTTAAAAACATTTTATTGAGAGGGGTCATAATACTCGACACCCTTAAAAACTTTTATTCCCCCATTTACTTGGGCAGAAAAACCAAAACAACGTCATCTTTCTCAAAATCCAAAACATTTGTAAATCCAATAAGTTGATAAGTAAAATCACTTAGCTATTCTGAACATAGAATAACGGAAGAATATTTGCATGATAATTCAGCGATATGTAAAACATTTATCGATTCTAAACTGAGAATAGGAAAAGCAACACTTGCATGATAAGATTTAAAATAAATATCACTTGAACAATAAGTGATGATAGGGATACTTGCATAATATGAATCGAATTAAACGTCACTTGAATGATAAGTGAGGTTAGGGTACTTGCCTTTGGGTTTTAGTAGTTAGTCACACTCGCAAAGACGCATCTATTCGGACATTCTGTCTCAAGACATCTCCGTCCTGCTTTTCAACACCTTACTGATATGCTGCTCCAGCGATTGCTAGAAGCCAGATATCCACTTCCATTCCATCTCACTCTTTATCCAACATCTTGTCTTGATCAACTCGAATGATCCGCATCTATAATTAAAATATAGAACTTTAATTGTCTAATCGATAACCACTCGACGAACTACGCATCAAAAGCCTAATGTCTACCCATACGATAGCCCACACATAAACGAAACAGTCAAACACAAGACTCTTGACCCACATACGCACATAATTCACATAGCACGTAAGCACATAACTCATGTATCATATAATTTATAACACACATCCCTCGATTCGTCAAAAGGTTCGACTCGGTATGTTTAAAACTGAAATCAGGTCAAAAATATGATTTATCGATGAATTAACGACTCAGAATCATTCGTAAAGCAAGTGACCTTTCGAAACAAAAGGATTTGGGTCTTGAAAGTATTTTTATTGAAAGCAGAATATTTTTCTGAGTCTATACGCGTTTGTTTCGTATTAAACGGACGAATGGTTGATTTTCTACGAATAAAATACGAATAATTCAATTAATAATAGTATTAATTGAATATTTAATACTCTATAGATATTTTTAAAAGCCCAAAATAATTATTAGGAATTATTTGGCTTAATTATAAATAATTATATTTTATTTAACCATTTATAAATAAAATTAATTGATTAAATGAATTAATCAATCAATCAAATCCATAAATAATTAAATAAAATAAATTATAAATAATTAAATCAAATTTGAATTTTTTTGAAAATAATAAAAGAAAATAATTTTTGGAATTAAAATAATTCAGTTAACTATTTAAAATAATTAACTAAATTAATTTTTGAATTTAAAAACAATATTTGGAATTTCAAATGAATTTTGAATTATTTTCTGAAAATAATTCCCAGAAACATGTTTTGGAAAGGGGGTCATCTTCTTTGATGGATCAAACAGCAACAAAGCACAAGAACACAGTCGGGAAGCTTGAAGAACTCGCCGGAATTTTCCGGAATCCGGCGAGCTTCAACACCTCCGGCGAACCCCCAAATCACACCAAAACATCACGAAAACTTCTGTTTTCACACCAAACTCGACAAAAATCATTCCAGAAATTGAATGGAAGCAACTACAACATCAAACAATCAAACCCACATAAAAATCGATCAAAACCATCAAGAACAACAAATTTTCCGGCCAAAAAATCGATTTGCTTCGTTTCTCAACCATAATCGACGTACTATATATCAAAACGATGCTAGAAACACGTACAATCTAATTATATCATCACAATTAACAACCAATTAACGTATAAACCAAAATATTGAAAAATACAAACTAACAAAACCAAAAACTCGACTATAGCCCTCCGGCAATAGAACGAACACAAAAATGGTATGAATCGACTCTAAATAACATGTTAAAGCTAATCCTAACATCAAAAACAACCAAAAACTCCTGAAAATCAAGAACCCAATTCGGGTCTAGAACCCTAAAATACGAATTTGAAATTTACCAGTCGTTTAAACGATTTGATAGTTGAAATAGGTAGAACAGATCAAGGGCTTCACAACGGTTACAAATACTTGTGATTTGGTGTTCAATAACACCTTCAAAATTGACTTTGATTTTCAGAACTCTTCAAGAACACCAAGAACACATATTCAAGTAATTTTCAGAAAATCAAACCTTAATTACTACATGATATTGAACTCTATTTTGGAAGTATAATATACCAAATTGACCAGAAAAACATGCTCTACAACATGGAATCATCAAATCATATCAACAACCTCAAGAACAAATTTTCATAATTTAATTATTAAATAATTCGAATATAAATAAATAAATAAGAAAATTACCATGATTTCTGGACAAAAATTGATGATTGATTCAGAAAGAAGATTTCGAGAGCTTCGTTTTGATATGCTGCACGCCCGAATCGGAGTTCGATAACGCCTTCGTTCGTGTGTTTGATTCTCGGGTACGTATCGGTTTCTCGGGTTTTTCTCTGTATTTACGGTGTTTTAACTGGTTGCAAATGAATAAACGGAATTAAACGAAATAAGAAATAGGCTATTTATATTTATGGAATATTGGATCGTTCTGGATCGTTTTGGATCGTTTTGGATCATTAAATTAGTTGCTTAGCCGCTAAGTAACTGCAATAACGATCCGATTCAATACCAAAATTGGATAATTATCAAAACCGAGCTTTTTATAAAACATTATATACGAGAATAATATAAAAATATCCCGTCTCTCGAAAATACGGGTTTTATTGATTACCGAAATAACTATCGTATCGAAAATCTTGCGCCGGGCCGCGCACGGGTCAAACCGTAATCCGGATTGAAAAAGTCAAAACACGGAAAATGTCCGGAATTACCAGATTAGGTTAGGAAGGAGTTTTTGGAAGAGTTTCGGGTTGTAAAAACGCAAAAACGGTTGAAGTTGAATGATTCCCGGCTTTATAAAATAATTTTGGTAATTACTCAGAAAATAATTAATAATTCATAAATCAATATAAAATCATATAACAGTCCAAAAATTACCAGAAAAATATCACAATTATCTATATTTTATTCTGAACATATAAAAATTCAAATATTCAAATAATATCACATATAAACACCCAAACATCAATTCCAATTATCAGATAATTCACCAAAATTCACATAAAATCACATAAATAATTCCAAATAATTATAATAATAATATTTGAAAATATGGGATATTACAATCTACCCCCCTTATAAGGATTCCGTCCTCGGAATCAGCAGAAGAAAGCACTAAGGGATCTTCTAGCCAACTTTCCATTTCCAAATAACCTCAATTTTCCATAATCTCAAACAAATCTTGTATTCCTTGTATAATAAAACTTTTACAGGAGCTTCACCGTGCACCTTGTTCCATTCACACCCTTTGACCAATTCCTCAATAGAATCACTTTTATTGATCGCGAGAAAGAAGAATAGAGAGAAAGATAGAGAGAAGAAAGGAAAGAGAGATAAAGAGAGAAATAAAAGAACAGATTGACTTCGCTATATGCCACTGATATTCTAATCGCATTGCAGTCCACTGTCGTCCTTCGTAATTCCATCACATCGCCTTACTTTGACTTGACCAGAATACTCAACTTAACTTGATTGGCATGCCTTCGAATATTTGGGATGATAAAATCATAGAATTCAAAAAGAAAAGAATTTGATACCATAATGGAACCAAAATCTGAATTTGAGAAAAAGTATTGTTGAAATAAAAGAATAACTGAGAGATCAATATGATCAAACAAACTTGGTATTGCGTGCCCAAATTAAGACACTACTAAAGGTTGTTAACCTTCATGTATTCATAACACACACAAGTGATGGCGTCCCATCCAACTCCTATCACACAGACAGGTATACCTTGTGTCCCCTATAGTTAGAGTTGTTCATCTCAGTCAAAATAAAAGAATATCAAAAGAATCCAAAATCAAATGAATAAAAGTGGAAAGACTTCAAAGCTGATATTTCTGAAGAAAATAAAATCCAGAGAACAAAAATTTTGCCACCAAATGAGCAAGTGGTGTCACATCACCAAGAAACTATCCACCAGATAAGAAAAGTGGAAGTTCAATATCACAACTTGACAGAGCTATCAAAACCTGAACAATAGGCTTCATGACAACCTCTGGCACATTTAAAACACAGTTATGATTGAAAATGAGTGTTAGGGAATATATCCTCTAACAATTACTTCTTTTGAGAGATGTCAAAAGGGAATTATAGAAAGAGAAGGTATTGCCAAAGTCTTAATATTTATCTTCAATTTGAACTCTCCAGTTGAATCGTCACCCACTTCTAGACACTTCTTCACGTTCCAAGGATATCGATAATCTCCATCGTCGTCGAAACGTAGTAGCCTCAGAAAATTTTACCAAAGAAGTTTGCAGCTTTCCGGAGTTTCATCCAGCTCAACACAACCATCTCCAACGAATCTGCCTATCTTAACTTACTCGTTGGTACTATATTCGATAGTCCAACAGGAACTCGATATGAGCTCAAGCGTCCTCACATAGCTATACACACTCCTACACACTCTCATTTCTAGTTTACTATAACCTCAGCTCTGATACCAACCTGTAACGCCCCCAAATCCGGGGTCAGGGGATTTGGTCGTCACTATAAAACTTCAATCTAAATCAACCTGTTTAATCAATAAACAAATGCCAGCGGAAGATATTTAGCATAAATGACCCCAAACTAATCCAAGATCTTTTAAGGTTACAGTTCTAGAAACAAGATATCCAAATTCCACAAATAAATTTTTCACTTTCTTTTAAAACTCTTTTCAATAAATTCCAACTCAAAACTAAACCCACTAGTATAACTTCGAAATGAAGTATACTAGGCCCAAATAAAATATACAACTATATATAATATAATATAAACAACTTTATACAATAAAACTTACACTAGTTTGTAAACCCTGGACCAACCACCTTCCAAAGCTTCTTCTTTGCTTCCTCGAATTACGCAGCTAAACAGCGCAAGCTAATCCTCACTGGAGGTTAAATTTGAAAACAGGCAAGTATGAGCGAAAGAAATGCTCAGCAAGTTAATTATAACATATATAGGGTCGTTTTGATATAAAACCGACATCTGCATCAGCGCAGAACATTTAAAAATCATAATTGCTGAATCATAAAATTATAGTAGTGGAACCCCAGAATTGATTCCTTAATTGTATTCAAAAACCCTTTTTATATTTTCCAGCGACGTGCTTCAGCAATACTTTGAATCATAACGAGAATAAAAACTCGTAAAACAGTGTTTACGGAAATATCGTAAACCACAATAACATGAAACAATGATTATGGATTGAATCATAAACTTTACTCAAAACCGAACTCTTGAGATTAATACTTATTTTGTTGTCATATCAAATTAGATATCAATACGAACTTTGATGCTAACAACATTCCATACTGAAGTCAACCCCAAGTCATCTGTACTAATACCACATTTGATATTTAACAACATAAGTATCAGCATAAATCAGAATCTGAATCAAAACTGCATTTCACCGTTAATCCAAAACAGAAACAGTTGATAAATCATTTATTCTATGAATATCAAAACAATATCATAATTTAGATTGGAATCCTCGAACGACGGTGTGTTGCCGCCGGTGATCAGCCGCGGAGCAACACCGGTATGCCGAAGCATATCCAACTAAACAAAGGGGCACCCAAGGCACATATCGGCCTAGCAAGGTGTTATATCCTGTATAACACATAGCTCACACTGGACCGCCGCCACGGCCTCTTACGCAACCATCCAATCTTAAAAACATTTTATTGAGAGGGGTCATAATACTCGACACCCTTAAAAACTTTTATTACCCCATTTACTTGGGCAGAAAAACCAAACAACGTCATCTTTCTCAAAATCCAAAACATTTGTAAATCCAATAAGTTGATAAGTAAAATCACTTAGCTATTCTGAACATAGAATAACGGAAGAATATTTGCATGATAATTCAGCGATATGTAAAACATTTATCGATTCTAAACTGAGAATAGGAAAAGCAACACTTGCATGATAAGATTTAAAATAAATATCACTTGAACAATAAGTGATGATAGGGATACTTGCATAATATGAATCGAATTAAACGTCACTTGAATGATAAGTGAGGTTAGGGTACTTGCCTTTGGGTTTTAGTAGTTAGTCACACTCGCAAAGACGCATCTATTCGGACATTCTGTCTCAAGACATCTCCGTCCTGCTTTTCAACACCTTACTGATATGCTGCTCCAGCGATTGCTAGAAGCCAGATATCCACTTCCATTCCATCTCACTCTTTATCCAACATCTTGTCTTGATCAACTCGAATGATCCGCATCTATAATTAAAATATAGAACTTTAATTGTCTAATCGATAACCACTCGACGAACTACGCATCAAAAGCCTAATGTCTACCCATACGATAGCCCACACATAAACGAAACAGTCAAACACAAGACTCTTGACCCACATACGCACATAATTCACATAGCACGTAAGCACATAACTCATGTATCATATAATTTATAACACACATCCCTCGATTCGTCAAAAGGTTCGACTCGGTATGTTTAAAACTGAAATCAGGTCAAAAATATGATTTATCGATGAATTAACGACTCAGAATCATTCGTAAAGCAAGTGACCTTTCGAAACAAAAGGATTTGGGTCTTGAAAGTATTTTTATTGAAAGCAGAATATTTTTCTGAGTCTATACGCGTTTGTTTCGTATTAAACGGACGAATGGTTGATTTTCTACGAATAAAATACGAATAATTCAATTAATAATAGTATTAATTGAATATTTAATACTCTATAGATATTTTTAAAAGCCCAAAATAATTATTAGGAATTATTTGGCTTAATTATAAATAATTATATTTTATTTAACCATTTATAAATAAAATTAATTGATTAAATGAATTAATCAATCAATCAAATCCATAAATAATTAAATAAAATAAATTATAAATAATTAAATCAAATTTGAATTTTTTTGAAAATAATAAAAGAAAATAATTTTTGGAATTAAAATAATTCAGTTAACTATTTAAAATAATTAACTAAATTAATTTTTGAATTTAAAAACAATATTTGGAATTTCAAATGAATTTTGAATTATTTTCTGAAAATAATTCCCAGAAACATGTTTTGGAAAGGGGGTCATCTTCTTTGATGGATCAAACAGCAACAAAGCACAAGAACACAGTCGGGAAGCTTGAAGAACTCGCCGGAATTTTCCGGAATCCGGCGAGCTTCAACACCTCCGGCGAACCCCCAAATCACACCAAAACATCACGAAAACTTCTGTTTTTCACACCAAACTCGACAAAAATCATTCCAGAAATTGAATGGAAGCAACTACAACATCAAACAATCAAACCCACATAAAAATCGATCAAAACCATCAAGAACAACAAATTTTCCGGCCAAAAATCGATTTGCTTCGTTTCTCAACCATAATCGACGTACTATATATCAAAACGATGCTAGAAACACGTACAATCTAATTATATCATCACAATTAACAACCAATTAACGTATAAACCAAAATATTGAAAAATACAAACTAACAAAACCAAAAACTCGACTATAGCCCTCCGGCAATAGAACGAACACAAAAATGGTATGAATCGACTCTAAATAACATGTTAAAGCTAATCCTAACATCAAAAACAACCAAAAACTCCTGAAAATCAAGAACCCAATTCGGGTCTAGAACCCTAAAATACGAATTTGAAATTTACCAGTCGTTTAAACGATTTGATAGTTGAAATAGGTAGAACAGATCAAGGGCTTCACAACGGTTACAAATACTTGTGATTTGGTGTTCAATAACACCTTCAAAATTGACTTTGATTTTCAGAACTCTTCAAGAACACCAAGAACACATATTCAAGTAATTTTCAGAAAATCAAACCTTAATTACTACATGATATTGAACTCTATTTTGGAAGTATAATATACCAAATTGACCAGAAAAACATGCTCTACAACATGGAATCATCAAATCATATCAACAACCTCAAGAACAAATTTTCATAATTTAATTATTAAATAATTCGAATATAAATAAATAAATAAGAAAATTACCATGATTTCTGGACAAAAATTGATGATTGATTCAGAAAGAAGATTTCGAGAGCTTCGTTTTGATATGCTGCACGCCCGAATCGGAGTTCGATAACGCCTTCGTTCGTGTGTTTGATTCTCGGGTACGTATCGGTTTCTCGGGTTTTTCTCTGTATTTACGGTGTTTTAACTGGTTGCAAATGAATAAACGGAATTAAACGAAATAAGAAATAGGCTATTTATATTTATGGAATATTGGATCGTTCTGGATCGTTTTGGATCGTTTTGGATCATTAAATTAGTTGCTTAGCCGCTAAGTAACTGCAATAACGATCCGATTCAATACCAAAATTGGATAATTATCAAAACCGAGCTTTTTATAAAACATTATATACGAGAATAATATAAAAATATCCCGTCTCTCGAAAATACGGGTTTTATTGATTACCGAAATAACTATCGTATCGAAAATCTTGCGCCGGGCCGCGCACGGGTCAAACCGTAATCCGGATTGAAAAAGTCAAAACACGGAAAATGTCCGGAATTACCAGATTAGGTTAGGAAGGAGTTTTTGGAAGAGTTTCGGGTTGTAAAAACGCAAAAACGGTTGAAGTTGAATGATTCCCGGCTTTATAAAATAATTTTGGTAATTACTCAGAAAATAATTAATAATTCATAAATCAATATAAAATCATATAACAGTCCAAAAATTACCAGAAAAATATCACAATTATCTATATTTTATTCTGAACATATAAAAATTCAAATATTCAAATAATATCACATATAAACACCCAAACATCAATTCCAATTATCAGATAATTCACCAAAATTCACATAAAATCACATAAATAATTCCAAATAATTATAATAATAATATTTGAAAATATGGGATATTACAATCTACCCCCCTTATAAGGATTCCGTCCTCGGAATCAGCAGAAGAAAGCACTAAGGGATCTTCTAGCCAACTTTCCATTTCCAAATAACCTCAATTTTCCATAATCTCAAACAAATCTTGTATTCCTTGTATAATAAAACTTTTACAGGAGCTTCACCGTGCACCTTGTTCCATTCACACCCTTTGACCAATTCCTCAATAGAATCACTTTTATTGATCGCGAGAAAGAAGAATAGAGAGAAAGATAGAGAGAAGAAAGGAAAGAGAGATAAAGAGAGAAATAAAAGAACAGATTGACTTCGCTATATGCCACTGATATTCTAATCGCATTGCAGTCCACTGTCGTCCTTCGTAATTCCATCACATCGCCTTACTTTGACTTGACCAGAATACTCAACTTAACTTGATTGGCATGCCTTCGAATATTTGGGATGATAAAATCATAGAATTTCAAAAAGAAAAGAATTTGATACCATAATGGAACCAAAATCTGAATTTGAGAAAAAGTATTGTTGAAATAAAAGAATAACTGAGAGATCAATATGATCAAACAAACTTGGTATTGCGTGCCCAAATTAAGACACTACTAAAGGTTGTTAACCTTCATGTATTCATAACACACACAAGTGATGGCGTCCCATCCAACTCCTATCACACAGACAGGTATACCTTGTGTCCCCTATAGTTAGAGTTGTTCATCTCAGTCAAAATAAAAGAATATCAAAAGAATCCAAAATCAAATGAATAAAAGTGGAAAGACTTCAAAGCTGATATTTCTGAAGAAAATAAAATCCAGAGAACAAAAATTTTGCCACCAAATGAGCAAGTGGTGTCACATCACCAAGAAACTATCCACCAGATAAGAAAAGTGGAAGTTCAATATCACAACTTGACAGAGCTATCAAAACCTGAACAATAGGCTTCATGACAACCTCTGGCACATTTAAAACACAGTTATGATTGAAAATGAGTGTTAGGGAATATATCCTCTAACAATTACTTCTTTTGAGAGATGTCAAAAGGGAATTATAGAAAGAGAAGGTATTGCCAAAGTCTTAATATTTATCTTCAATTTGAACTCTCCAGTTGAATCGTCACCCACTTCTAGACACTTCTTCACGTTCCAAGGATATCGATAATCTCCATCGTCGTCGAAACGTAGTAGCCTCAGAAAATTTTACCAAAGAAGTTTGCAGCTTTCCGGAGTTTCATCCAGCTCAACACAACCATCTCCAACGAATCTGCCTATCTTAACTTACTCGTTGGTACTATATTCGATAGTCCAACAGGAACTCGATATGAGCTCAAGCGTCCTCACATAGCTATACACACTCCTACACACTCTCATTTCTAGTTTACTATAACCTCAGCTCTGATACCAACCTGTAACGCCCCCAAATCCGGGGTCAGGGGATTTGGTCGTCACTATAAAACTTCAATCTAAATCAACCTGTTTAATCAATAAACAAATGCCAGCGGAAGATATTTAGCATAAATGACCCCAAACTAATCCAAGATCTTTTAAGGTTACAGTTCTAGAAACAAGATATCCAAATTCCACAAATAAATTTTTCACTTTCTTTTAAAACTCTTTTCAATAAATTCCAACTCAAAACTAAACCCACTAGTATAACTTCGAAATGAAGTATACTAGGCCCAAATAAAATATACAACTATATATAATATAATATAAACAACTTTATACAATAAAACTTACACTAGTTTGTAAACCCTGGACCAACCACCTTCCAAAAGCTTCTTCTTTGCTTCCTCGAATTACGCAGCTAAACAGCGCAAGCTAATCCTCACTGGAGGTTAAATTTGAAAACAGGCAAGTATGAGCGAAAGAAATGCTCAGCAAGTTAATTATAACATATATAGGGTCGTTTTGATATAAAACCGACATCTGCATCAGCGCAGAACATTTAAAAATCATAATTGCTGAATCATAAAATTATAGTAGTGGAACCCCAGAATTGATTCCTTAATTGTATTCAAAAACCCTTTTTATATTTTCCAGCGACGTGCTTCAGCAATACTTTGAATCATAACGAGAATAAAAACTCGTAAAACAGTGTTTACGGAAATATCGTAAACCACAATAACATGAAACAATGATTATGGATTGAATCATAAACTTTACTCAAAACCGAACTCTTGAGATTAATACTTATTTTGTTGTCATATCAAATTAGATATCAATACGAACTTTGATGCTAACAACATTCCATACTGAAGTCAACCCCAGTCATCTGTACTAATACCACATTTGATATTTAACAACATAAGTATCAGCATAAATCAGAATCTGAATCAAAACTGCATTTCACCGTTAATCCAAAACAGAAACAGTTGATAAATCATTTATTCTATGAATATCAAAACAATATCATAATTTAGATTGGAATCCTCGAACGACGGTGTGTTGCCGCCGGTGATCAGCCGCGGAGCAACACCGGTATGCCGAAGCATATCCAACTAAACAAAGGGGCACCCAAGGCACATATCGGCCTAGCAAGGTGTTATATCCTGTATAACACATAGCTCACACTGGACCGCCGCCACGGCCTCTTACGCAACCATCCAATCTTAAAAACATTTTATTGAGAGGGGTCATAATACTCGACACCCTTAAAAACTTTTATTACCCCATTTACTTGGGCAGAAAAACCAAAACAACGTCATCTTTCTCAAAATCCAAACATTTGTAAATCCAATAAGTTGATAAGTAAAATCACTTAGCTATTCTGAACATAGAATAACGGAAGAATATTTGCATGATAATTCAGCGATATGTAAAACATTTATCGATTCTAAACTGAGAATAGGAAAAGCAACACTTGCATGATAAGATTTAAAATAAATATCACTTGAACAATAAGTGATGATAGGGATACTTGCATAATATGAATCGAATTAAACGTCACTTGAATGATAAGTGAGGTTAGGGTACTTGCCTTTGGGTTTTAGTAGTTAGTCACACTCGCAAAGACGCATCTATTCGGACATTCTGTCTCAAGACATCTCCGTCCTGCTTTTCAACACCTTACTGATATGCTGCTCCAGCGATTGCTAGAAGCCAGATATCCACTTCCATTCCATCTCACTCTTTATCCAACATCTTGTCTTGATCAACTCGAATGATCCGCATCTATAATTAAAATATAGAACTTTAATTGTCTAATCGATAACCACTCGACGAACTACGCATCAAAAGCCTAATGTCTACCCATACGATAGCCCACACATAAACGAAACAGTCAAACACAAGACTCTTGACCCACATACGCACATAATTCACATAGCACGTAAGCACATAACTCATGTATCATATAATTTATAACACACATCCCTCGATTCGTCAAAAGGTTCGACTCGGTATGTTTAAAACTGAAATCAGGTCAAAAATATGATTTATCGATGAATTAACGACTCAGAATCATTCGTAAAGCAAGTGACCTTTCGAAACAAAAGGATTTGGGTCTTGAAAGTATTTTTATTGAAAGCAGAATATTTTTCTGAGTCTATACGCGTTTGTTTCGTATTAAACGGACGAATGGTTGATTTTCTACGAATAAAATACGAATAATTCAATTAATAATAGTATTAATTGAATATTTAATACTCTATAGATATTTTTAAAAGCCCAAAATAATTATTAGGAATTATTTGGCTTAATTATAAATAATTATATTTTATTTAACCATTTATAAATAAAATTAATTGATTAAATGAATTAATCAATCAATCAAATCCATAAATAATTAAATAAAATAAATTATAAATAATTAAATCAAATTTGAATTTTTTTGAAAATAATAAAAGAAAATAATTTTTGGAATTAAAATAATTCAGTTAACTATTTAAAATAATTAACTAAATTAATTTTTGAATTTAAAAACAATATTTGGAATTTCAAATGAATTTTGAATTATTTTCTGAAAATAATTCCCAGAAACATGTTTTGGAAAGGGGGTCATCTTCTTTGATGGATCAAACAGCAACAAAGCACAAGAACACAGTCGGGAAGCTTGAAGAACTCGCCGGAATTTTCCGGAATCCGGCGAGCTTCAACACCTCCGGCGAACCCCCAAATCACACCAAAACATCACGAAAACTTCTGTTTTTCACACCAAACTCGACAAAAATCATTCCAGAAATTGAATGGAAGCAACTACAACATCAAACAATCAAACCCACATAAAAATCGATCAAAACCATCAAGAACAACAAATTTTCCGGCCAAAAATCGATTTGCTTCGTTTCTCAACCATAATCGACGTACTATATATCAAAACGATGCTAGAAACACGTACAATCTAATTATATCATCACAATTAACAACCAATTAACGTATAAACCAAAATATTGAAAAATACAAACTAACAAAACCAAAAACTCGACTATAGCCCTCCGGCAATAGAACGAACACAAAAATGGTATGAATCGACTCTAAATAACATGTTAAAGCTAATCCTAACATCAAAAACAACCAAAAACTCCTGAAAATCAAGAACCCAATTCGGGTCTAGAACCCTAAAATACGAATTTGAAATTTACCAGTCGTTTAAACGATTTGATAGTTGGAATAGGTAGAACAGATCAAGGGCTTCACAACGGTTACAAATACTTGTGATTTGGTGTTCAATAACACCTTCAAAATTGACTTTGATTTTCAGAACTCTTCAAGAACACCAAGAACACATATTCAAGTAATTTTCAGAAAATCAAACCTTAATTACTACATGATATTGAACTCTATTTTGGAAGTATAATATACCAAATTGACCAGAAAAACATGCTCTACAACATGGAATCATCAAATCATATCAACAACCTCAAGAACAAATTTTCATAATTTAATTATTAAATAATTCGAATATAAATAAATAAATAAGAAAATTACCATGATTTATGGACAAAAATTGATGATTGATTCAGAAAGAAGATTTCGAGAGCTTCGTTTTGATATGCTGCACGCCCGAATCGGAGTTCGATAACGCCTTCGTTCGTGTGTTTGATTCTCGGGTACGTATCGGTTTCTCGGGTTTTTCTCTGTATTTACGGTGTTTTAACTGGTTGCAAATGAATAAACGGAATTAAACGAAATAAGAAATAGGCTATTTATATTTATGGAATATTGGATCGTTCTGGATCGTTTTGGATCGTTTTGGATCATTAAATTAGTTGCTTAGCCGCTAAGTAACTGCAATAACGATCCGATTCAATACCAAAATTGGATAATTATCAAAACCGAGCTTTTTATAAAACATTATATACGAGAATAATATAAAAATATCCCGTCTCTCGAAAATACGGGTTTTATTGATTACCGAAATAACTATCGTATCGAAAATCTTGCGCCGGGCCGCGCACGGGTCAAACCGTAATCCGGATTGAAAAAGTCAAAACACGGAAAATGTCCGGAATTACCAGATTAGGTTAGGAAGGAGTTTTTGGAAGAGTTTCGGGTTGTAAAAACGCAAAAACGGTTGAAGTTGAATGATTCCCGGCTTTATAAAATAATTTTGGTAATTACTCAGAAAATAATTAATAATTCATAAATCAATATAAAATCATATAACAGTCCAAAAATTACCAGAAAAATATCACAATTATCTATATTTTATTCTGAACATATAAAAATTCAAATATTCAAATAATATCACATATAAACACCCAAACATCAATTCCAATTATCAGATAATTCACCAAAATTCACATAAAATCACATAAATAATTCCAAATAATTATAATAATAATATTTGAAAATATGGGATATTACAATCTACCCCCCTTATAAGGATTCCGTCCTCGGAATCAGCAGAAGAAAGCACTAAGGGATCTTCTAGCCAACTTTCCATTTCCAAATAACCTCAATTTTCCATAATCTCAAACAAATCTTGTATTCCTTGTATAATAAAACTTTTACAGGAGCTTCACCGTGCACCTTGTTCCATTCACACCCTTTGACCAATTCCTCAATAGAATCACTTTTATTGATCGCGAGAAAGAAGAATAGAGAGAAAGATAGAGAGAAGAAAGGAAAGAGAGATAAAGAGAGAAATAAAAGAACAGATTGACTTCGCTATATGCCACTGATATTCTAATCGCATTGCAGTCCACTGTCGTCCTTCGTAATTCCATCACATCGCCTTACTTTGACTTGACCAGAATACTCAACTTAACTTGATTGGCATGCCTTCGAATATTTGGGATGATAAAATCATAGAATTTCAAAAAGAAAAGAATTTGATACCATAATGGAACCAAAATCTGAATTTGAGAAAAAGTATTGTTGAAATAAAAGAATAACTGAGAGATCAATATGATCAAACAAACTTGGTATTGCGTGCCCAAATTAAGACACTACTAAAGGTTGTTAACCTTCATGTATTCATAACACACACAAGTGATGGCGTCCCATCCAACTCCTATCACACAGACAGGTATACCTTGTGTCCCCTATAGTTAGAGTTGTTCATCTCAGTCAAAATAAAAGAATATCAAAAGAATCCAAAATCAAATGAATAAAAGTGGAAAGACTTCAAAGCTGATATTTCTGAAGAAAATAAAATCCAGAGAACAAAAATTTTGCCACCAAATGAGCAAGTGGTGTCACATCACCAAGAAACTATCCACCAGATAAGAAAAGTGGAAGTTCAATATCACAACTTGACAGAGCTATCAAAACCTGAACAATAGGCTTCATGACAACCTCTGGCACATTTAAAACACAGTTATGATTGAAAATGAGTGTTAGGGAATATATCCTCTAACAATTACTTCTTTTGAGAGATGTCAAAAGGGAATTATAGAAAGAGAAGGTATTGCCAAAGTCTTAATATTTATCTTCAATTTGAACTCTCCAGTTGAATCGTCACCCACTTCTAGACACTTCTTCACGTTCCAAGGATATCGATAATCTCCATCGTCGTCGAAACGTAGTAGCCTCAGAAAATTTTACCAAAGAAGTTTGCAGCTTTCCGGAGTTTCATCCAGCTCAACACAACCATCTCCAACGAATCTGCCTATCTTAACTTACTCGTTGGTACTATATTCGATAGTCCAACAGGAACTCGATATGAGCTCAAGCGTCCTCACATAGCTATACACACTCCTACACACTCTCATTTCTAGTTTACTATAACCTCAGCTCTGATACCAACCTGTAACGCCCCCAAATCCGGGGTCAGGGGATTTGGTCGTCACTATAAAACTTCAATCTAAATCAACCTGTTTAATCAATAAACAAATGCCAGCGGAAGATATTTAGCATAAATGACCCCAAACTAATCCAAGATCTTTTAAGGTTACAGTTCTAGAAACAAGATATCCAAATTCCACAAATAAATTTTTCACTTTCTTTTAAAACTCTTTTCAATAAATTCCAACTCAAAACTAAACCCACTAGTATAACTTCGAAATGAAGTATACTAGGCCCAAATAAAATATACAACTATATATAATATAATATAAACAACTTTATACAATAAAACTTACACTAGTTTGTAAACCCTGGACCAACCACCTTCCAAAAGCTTCTTCTTTGCTTCCTCGAATTACGCAGCTAAACAGCGCAAGCTAATCCTCACTGGAGGTTAAATTTGAAAACAGGCAAGTATGAGCGAAAGAAATGCTCAGCAAGTTAATTATAACATATATAGGGTCGTTTTGATATAAAACCGACATCTGCATCAGCGCAGAACATTTAAAAATCATAATTGCTGAATCATAAAATTATAGTAGTGGAACCCCAGAATTGATTCCTTAATTGTATTCAAAAACCCTTTTTATATTTTCCAGCGACGTGCTTCAGCAATACTTTGAATCATAACGAGAATAAAAACTCGTAAAACAGTGTTTACGGAAATATCGTAAACCACAATAACATGAAACAATGATTATGGATTGAATCATAAACTTTACTCAAAACCGAACTCTTGAGATTAATACTTATTTTGTTGTCATATCAAATTAGATATCAATACGAACTTTGATGCTAACAACATTCCATACTGAAGTCAACCCCAGTCATCTGTACTAATACCACATTTGATATTTAACAACATAAGTATCAGCATAAATCAGAATCTGAATCAAAACTGCATTTCACCGTTAATCCAAAACAGAAACAGTTGATAAATCATTTATTCTATGAATATCAAAACAATATCATAATTTAGATTGGAATCCTCGAACGACGGTGTGTTGCCGCCGGTGATCAGCCGCGGAGCAACACCGGTATGCCGAAGCATATCCAACTAAACAAAGGGGCACCCAAGGCACATATCGGCCTAGCAAGGTGTTATATCCTGTATAACACATAGCTCACACTGGACCGCCGCCACGGCCTCTTACGCAACCATCCAATCTTAAAAACATTTTATTGAGAGGGGTCATAATACTCGACACCCTTAAAAACTTTTATTACCCCATTTACTTGGGCAGAAAAACCAAAACAACGTCATCTTTCTCAAAATCCAAAACATTTGTAAATCCAATAAGTTGATAAGTAAAATCACTTAGCTATTCTGAACATAGAATAACGGAAGAATATTTGCATGATAATTCAGCGATATGTAAAACATTTATCGATTCTAAACTGAGAATAGGAAAAGCAACACTTGCATGATAAGATTTAAAATAAATATCACTTGAACAATAAGTGATGATAGGGATACTTGCATAATATGAATCGAATTAAACGTCACTTGAATGATAAGTGAGGTTAGGGTACTTGCCTTTGGGTTTTAGTAGTTAGTCACACTCGCAAAGACGCATCTATTCGGACATTCTGTCTCAAGACATCTCCGTCCTGCTTTTCAACACCTTACTGATATGTTGCTCCAGCGATTGCTAGAAGCCAGATATCCACTTCCATTCCATCTCACTCTTTATCCAACATCTTGTCTTGATCAACTCGAATGATCCGCATCTATAATTAAAATATAGAACTTTAATTGTCTAATCGATAACCACTCGACGAACTACGCATCAAAAGCCTAATGTTTACCCATACGATAGCCCACACATAAACGAAACAGTCAAACACAAGACTCTTGACCCACATACGCACATAATTCACATAGCACGTAAGCACATAACTCATGTATCATATAATTTATAACACACATCCCTCGATTCGTCAAAAGGTTCGACTCGGTATGTTTAAAACTGAAATCAGGTCAAAAATATGATTTATCGATGAATTAACGACTCAGAATCATTCGTAAAGCAAGTGACCTTTCGAAACAAAAGGATTTGGGTCTTGAAAGTATTTTTATTGAAAGCAGAATATTTTTCTGAGTCTATACGCGTTTGTTTCGTATTAAACGGACGAATGGTTGATTTTCTACGAATAAAATATGAATAATTCAATTAATAATAGTATTAATTGAATATTTAATACTCTATAGATATTTTTAAAAGCCCAAAATAATTATTAGGAATTATTTGGCTTAATTATAAATAATTATATTTTATTTAACCATTTATAAATAAAATTAATTGATTAAATGAATTAATCAATCAATCAAATCCATAAATAATTAAATAAAATAAATTATAAATAATTAAATCAAATTTGAATTTTTTTGAAAATAATAAAAGAAAATAATTTTTGGAATTAAAATAATTCAGTTAACTATTTAAAATAATTAACTAAATTAATTTTTGAATTTAAAAACAATATTTGGAATTTCAAATGAATTTTGAATTATTTTCTGAAAATAATTCCCAGAAACATGTTTTGGAAAGGGGGTCATCTTCTTTGATGGATCAAACAGCAACAAAGCACAAGAACACAGTCGGGAAGCTTGAAGAACTCGCCGGAATTTTCCGGAATCCGGCGAGCTTCAACACCTCCGGCGAACCCCCAAATCACACCAAAACATCACGAAAACTTCTGTTTTTCACACCAAACTCGACAAAAATCATTCCAGAAATTGAATGGAAGCAACTACAACATCAAACAATCAAACCCACATAAAAATGATGAAAAGTGGTTAAAGGATGTCTAATTGCATGTACATGATGTTAACATCTTAATTGACTCTTATAGGTTGCAAAGTGACTCTAGTATGGTGAAAAGTGACTTACATGGTTGATTAGAGCCAAAATGTGGAACAAAATTAACTTGTATAAAAGTGGCATTAATAGGTGGAAAAAGTTGTCAAATTGGATGTATATGATGTTAACATGTTAATTGTTATATATATGGTGGAAAGTGACTCTTATAAAGTGTAAAGTGACTCTAATATGGTGAAAAGTGACTTACATGGTTTATTAGAACAAAAATGTGGAACAAAATTGACCTATATGAAAGTGGAACTAAGAGGTGGTAAAAAGGATGTCAAATTGGATGTATATGATGTTAAAATGTTAATTGTACAAATATATGGTGGAAAGTGACTCATATAGGGTACAAAATGACTCTAATAGGGTGAAAAGTGATTTACATAGTTAATTAGAACCAAAATGTGGACCAAAATTGACTTGTATGAATGTGGCACTAAGAGGTGGTAAAAGGATTTCTAATTGCATGTACATGATTTTAACATGTTAATTGTATCAATGTATGATGCAAGTGACTCTTATAAGGTGCAAAGTGACTAATATTGTGAGAAGTCACTTACATGTTTGATTAGAGCCAAAATGTTGCCCAAAATTGACTTGTAAGAAAGGGGTACCAAGAGGTGGTTAAAAGATGTCTAATTGCATGTACATGATGTTAACATGTTAATTGTATCAATATATGGTGGCAAGTGACCCTTATAGGCTGGAAAGTGACTCTAATATGGTAAAAAGTGACTTACATGGTTGATTAGAGGCAAAATGTGGAACAAAATTAACTTGTATGAAAGCAGCATTAATAGGTGGTAAAACGATGTCAAATTGGTTGTATATGATGATAACATGTTAAATTGTTGTATATATGGTGGAAGTGACTCTTATATGGTGCAAAGTGACTCTAATAAGGTGAAAAGTGACTTATATGGTTGATTATAACGAAAATGTAGAACAAAATTGACCTGTATGAAAGTGGAACTAAGAGGTGGTCAAAGGATGTCAAATTTGATGTATATGATGTTAACATGTTAATTGATCAATATATGGTGGCAAGTGACTCTTATTGGTTGCAAAGTGACTCTAGTATGGTGAAAAGTGACTTACAAGGTTGATTAGAGCCAAAATATGGAAGACAATGAACTTGTATGAAAGTGGCGTTAATAGGTGGTAAAAGGATGTCAAACTTTATGTATATAATGTTAATATGTTAAATTGTTGTATATATGGTGGAACGTGACTCTTATAGGGTGCAAAGTGACTCTAATATGGTGAAAAGTGACTTATAAGGTTGATTAGAACGAAAATGTAGAACAAAATTGACCTGTATGAAAGTGGAACTAAGAGGTGGTCAAAGGATGTCAAATTGGATGTATATGATGTTAACATGTTAATTATACAAATAGGTTGTGGAAAGTGACTCATATAGGGTGCAAAATAACTCTAATATGGTGAAAAGTGACTTACATGGTTAATTAGAACCAAAATATGGACCAAAATTGACTTGTATGAATGTGGCAGTAAGAGGTGTTAAAGGATTTATAATTGCATGTACATGATGTTAACATGTTAATTGTACGAATATATGATGGCAAGTGACTCTTATAAGGTGCAAAGTGACTTTAATATGGTGGGAAGTCACTTACATGATTGATTAGAGGCAAAATGTGGCCCAAAATTGACTTGTAGGAAAGGGGGTACCAAGAGGTGGTTAAAGGATGTCTAATTTCTTGTACATTATGTTAACATGTTAATTGATCAATATATGGTGGCAAGTGACTCTTATAGGTTGCAAAGTGACTCTAGTATGGTGAAAAGTGACATACATGGTTGATTAGAGCCAAAATGTGGAACAAAATTAACTTGTATGAAAGTGGCATTAGTAGGTGGAAAAAGTTGTCAAATTGGATGTATATGATGTTAACATGTTAATTGTTGTATATATGGTGGAAAATGACACTTATAAAGTGCAAAGTGACTCTAATATGGTGAAAGTGACTTACATGGTTGATTAGATCCAAAATGTTGCCCAAAATTGACTTGTAAGAAAGGGGTACCAAGAGGTGGTTAAAAGATGTCTAATTGCATGTACATGATGTTAACATGTTAATTGTATCAATATATGGTAGCAAGTGACTCTTATAGGCTGCAAAGTGACTCTAATATGGTAAAAAGTGACTTACATGGTTGATTAGAGGCAAAATGTGGAACAAAATTAACTTGTATGAAATCAGCATTAATAGGTGGTAAAACGATGTCAAATTGGATGTATATGATGATAACATGTTAAATTGTTGTATATATGGTGGAAAGTGACTCTTATATGGTGCAAAGTGACTCTAATATGGTTGATTAGAACGAAAATGTCGAACAAAATTGACCTGTATGAAAGTGGAACTAAGAGGTGGTCAAAGGATGTCAAATTTGATGTATATGATGTTAACATGTTAATTGATCAATATATGGTGGCAAGTGACTCTTATTGGTTGCAAAGTGACTCTAGTATGGTGAAAAGTGACTTACATGGTTGATTAGAGCCAAAATATGGAAGATAATGAACTTGTATGAAAGTGGCATTAATAGGTGGTAAAAGGATGTCAAACCTGATGTATATAATGTTAATATGTTAAATTGTTGTATATATGGTGGAAAGTGACTCATATAGGGTGCAAAGTGACTCTAATATGGTGAAAAGTGACTTATAAGGTTGATTAGAACGAAAATGTAGAACAAAATTGACCTGTATGAAAGTGGAACTAAGAGGTGGTCAAAGGATGTCAGATTGGATGTATATGATGTTAACATGTTAATTATACAAATAGGTTGTGGAAAGAGACTCATATAGGGTGCAAAATAACTCTAATATGGTGAAAAGTGACTTACATGGTTAATTAGAACCAAAATATGGACCAAAATTGACTTGTATGAATGTGGCACTAAGAGGTGTTAAAGGATTTATAATTGCATGTACATGATGTTAACATGTTAATTGTACCAATATATGATGGCAAGTGACTCTTATAAGGTGCAAAGTGACTTTAATATGGTGGGAAGTCACTTACATGATTGATTAGAGGCAAAATGTGGCCCAATATTGACTTGTAGGAAATGGGGTACCAAGAGGTGGTTAAAGGATGTCTAATTGCTTGTACATGATGTTAACATGTTAATTGATCAATATATGGTGGCAAGTGACTCTTATAGGGTACAAAGTGACTCTAATATGGTGAAACGTGACTTACATGGTTGATTAGAGCCAAAATGTGGAACAAAATTAACTTGTATGAAAGTTGCATTAATACGTGGAAAAAGATATCAAATTGGATGTAGATGATATTAACATGTTAATTGTTGTATATGTGGTGGAAAGTGACTCATATAGGGTGCAAAATGACTCTAATATGGTGAAAAATGACTTACATGATTAATTAGAACCAAAATGTGGACCAAAATTGACTTGTATGAATGTGGCACTAAGCGGTGGTAAAAGGATTTCTAATTGCAACATGTTACTTGTACCAATATATGTTGGCAAGTGACTCTTATAAGGTGTAAAGTGACTCTAATATGGTGAGAAGTCACTTACATGAATGATTAGAGCCAAAATGTGGCCCAAAATTGACTTGTAGGAAAGGGGGTACCAAGAGGTGGTTAAAGGATGTCTAATTGCATGTACATGATGTTAACATGTTAATTGATCAATATATGGTGGCAAGTGACTCTTATAGGGTGCAAAGTGACTTTAATATGATGAAAAGTGACTTACATGGTTGATTAGAGCCAAAATGTGGAACAAAATTAACTTGTATGAAAGTGGTATTAATAGGTGGAAAAAGATGTCAAATTGGATGTAAAAGATTTTAACATGTTAATTGTTGTATATATGGTGGAAAGTGAATCTTATAAAGTGCAAAATGACTCTAATATGGTGAAAAGTGACTTACATGGTTGATTAGAACCAAAATGTGGAACAAAATAGACCTGTATGAAAGTGGAACTTAGAGGTCGTAAAAGGTTATCAAATTTGATGTATATGATGTTAACATACTAATTATACAAATAGATTGTGGAAAGTGACTCATATAGGGTGCAAAATGACTCTAATATGGTGAAAAGTGACATACATGGTTAATTAGAACCATAATGTGGACCAAAATTGACTTTTATGAATGTGGCACTAAGAGGTGGTAAAAGGATTTCTAATTGCATGTACATGATGTTAACATGTTAATTGTACCAATATATGATGGCAAGTGACTCTTATAAGGTACAAAGTGACTTTAATATGGTGGGAAGTCACTTACATGATTGATTAGAGGCAAAATGTGGCTCAAAATTGACCTGTAGGAAAGGGGGTACCAAGAGGTGGTTAAAGGATGTCTAATTGCATGTACATGATGTTAACATCTTAATTGACTCTTATAGGTTGCAAAGTGACTCTAGTATGGTGAAAAGTGACTTACATGGTTGATTAGAGCCAAAATGTGGAACAAAATTAACTTGTATAAAAGTGGCATTAATAGGTGGAAAAAGTTGTCAAATTGGATGTATATGATGTTAACATGTTAATTGTTGTATATATGGTGGAAAGTGACTCTTATAAAGTGTAAAGTGACTCTAATATGGTGAAAAGTGACTTACATGGTTTATTAGAACAAAAATGTGGAACAAAATTGACCTATATGAAAGTGGAACTAAGAGGTGGTAAAAAGGATGTCAAATTGGATGTATATGATGTTAAAATGTTAATTGTACAAATATATGGTGGAAAGTGACTCATATAGGGTACAAAATGACTCTAATAGGGTGAAAAGTGATTTACATAGTTAATTAGAACCAAAATGTGGACCAAAATTGACTTGTATGAATGTGGCACTAAGAGGTGGTAAAAGGATTTCTAATTGCATGTACATGATTTTAACATGTTAATTGTATCAATGTATGATGCAAGTGACTCTTATAAGGTGCAAAGTGACTAATATTGTGAGAAGTCACTTACATGTTTGATTAGAGCCAAAATGTTGCCCAAAATTGACTTGTAAGAAAGGGGTACCAAGAGGTGGTTAAAAGATGTCTAATTGCATGTACATGATGTTAACATGTTAATTGTATCAATATATGGTGGCAAGTGACCCTTATAGGCTGGAAAGTGACTCTAATATGGTAAAAAGTGACTTACATGGTTGATTAGAGGCAAAATGTGGAACAAAATTAACTTGTATGAAAGCAGCATTAATAGGTGGTAAAACGATGTCAAATTGGATGTATATGATGATAACATGTTAAATTGTTGTATATATGGTTAGAAGTGACTCTTATATGGTGCAAAGTGACTCTAATATGGTGAAAAGTGACTTTTATGGTTGATTAGAACGAAAATGTAGAACAAAATTGACCTGTATGAAAGTGGAACAAAGAGGTGGTCAAAGGATGTCAAATTTGATGTATATGATGTTAACATGTTAATTGATCAATATATGGTGGCAAGTGACTCTTATTGGTTGCAAAGTGACTCTAGTATGGTGAAAAGTGACTTACATGGTTGATTAGAGCCAAAATATGGAAGACAATGAACTTGTATGAAAGTGGCATTAATAGGTGGTAAAAGGATGGCAAACTTGATGTATATAATGTTAATATGTTAAATTGTTGTATATATGGTGGAAAGTGACTCTTATAGGGTGCAAAGTGACTCTAATATGGTGAAAAGTGACTTATAAGGTTGATTAGAACGAAAATGTAGAACAAAATTGACCTGTATGAAAGTGGAACTAAGAGGTGGTCAAAGGATATCAAATTGGATGTATATGATGTTAACATGTTAATTATACAAATAGGTTGTGGAAAGTGACTCATATAGGGTGCAAGATAACTCTAATATGGTGAAAAGTGACTTACATGGTTAATTAGAACCAAAATATGCACCAAAATTGACTTGTATGAATGTGGCACTAAGAGGTGTTAAAGGATTTATAATTGCATGTACATGATGTTAACATGTTAATTGTACGAATATATGATGGCAAGTGACTCTTATAAGGTGCAAAGTGACTTTAATATGGTGGGAAGTCACTTACATGATTGATTAGAGGCAAAATGTGGCCCAAAATTGACTTGTAGGAAAGGGGGTACCAAGAGGTGGTTAAAGGATGTCTAATTTCTTGTACATGATGTTAACATGTTAATTGATCAATATATGGTGGCAAGTGACTCTTATAGGATGCAAAGTGACTCTAATATGGTGAAACGTGACTTACATGGTTGATTAAAGCCAAAATGTGGAACAAAATTAACTTGTATGAAAGTTGCATTAATACGTGGAAAAATATATCAAATTGGATGTAGATGATATTAACATGTTAATTGTTGTATATGTGGTGGAAAGTGACTCATATAGGGTGCAAATGACTCTAATATGGTGAAAAATGACTTACATGATTAATTAGAACCAAAATGTGGACCAAAATTGACTTGTATGAATGTGGCACTAAGCGGTGGTAATAGGATTTCTAATTGCAACATGTTACTTGTACCAATATATGTTGGCAAGTGACTCTTATAAGGTGTAAAGTGACTCTAATATGGTGAGAAGTCACTTACATGATTGATTAGAGCCAAAATGTGGCCCAAAATTGACTTGTAGGAAAGGGGGTACCAAGAGGTGGTTAAAGGATGTCTAATTGCATGTACATGATGTTAACATGTTAATTGATCAATATATGGTGGCAAGTGACTCTTATAGGGTGCAAAGTGACTTCAATATGGTGAAAAGTGACTTACATGGTTGATTAGAGCCAAAATGTGGAACAAAATTAACTTGTATGAAAGTGGTATTAATAGGTGGAAAAAGATGTCAAATTGGATGTAAAAGATTGTAACATGTTAATTGTTGTATATATGGTGGAAAGTGAATCTTATAAAGTGCAAAATGACTCTAATATGGTGAAAAGTGACTTACATGGTTGATTAGAACCAAAATGTGGAACAAAATAGACCTGTATGAAAGTGGAACTTAGAGATCGTAAAAGGTTATCAAATTGGATGTATATGATGTTAACATACTAATTATACAAATAGATTGACTCTAATATGACTCTAATATGGTGAAAAGTGACATACATGGTTAATTAGAACCATAATGTGGACCAAAATTGACTTTTATGAATGTGGCACTAAGAGGTGGTAAAAGGATTTCTAATTGCATGTACATGATGTTAACATGTTAATTGTACCAATATATGATGGCAAGTGACTCTTATAAGGTACAAAGTGACTTTAATATGGTGGGAAGTCACTTATATGATTGATTAGAGGCAAAATGTGGCCCAAAATTGACCTGTAGGAAAGGGGGGTACCAAGTGGTGGTTAAAGGATGTCTAATTGCTTGTACATGATGTTAACATGTTAATTGATCAATATATGGTGGCAAGTGACTCTTATAGGTTGCAAAGTGACTCTAGTATGGTGAAAAGTGACTTACATGGTTGATTAGAGCCAAAATGTGGAACAAAATTAACTTGTATGAAAGTGGCATTAATAGGTGGAAAAAGTTGTCAAATCGGATGTATATGATGTTAACATGTTAATTGTTGTATATATGGTGGAAAATGACTCTTATAAAGTACAAAGTGACTCTAATATGGTGAAAAGTGACTTACATGGTTGATTAGAACCAAAATGTGGAACAAAATTTACTTGTATGAAAGTGGAACTAAGAGGTGGTAAAAGGATGTCAAATTGGATGTATATGATGTTAACATGTTAATTGTACAAATATATGGTGGAAAGTGACTCATATTGGGTGCAAAATGACTTTAATAGGGTGAAAAGTGATTTACATGGTTAATTAGAACCAAAATGTGTACCAAAATTTACTTGTATGAATGTGGTACTAAGAGGTGGTAAAATGATTTCTAATTGCATTTACATGATGTGGACATGTTAATTGTACCAATATATGATGGCAAGTGACTCTTATAAGGTGCAAAGTGACTAATATTGTGAGAAGTCACTTACAAGTTTGATTAGAGCCAAAATGTGGCCCAAAATTGACTTGTAAGAAAGGGGTACCAAGATGTGGTTAAAGGATGTCTAATTGCATGTACATGGCAAGTGACTCTTGTAGGGTGATATATGGAGGAAAATGACTCTTATAGGGTGCAAAGTGACTATATTATGGAGAAAAGTGACTTACATGGTTGATTAGAACCAAAATGTGGAACAAAATTGACCTGTAAGAAAGTGGAACTAAGTGGTGTTCAAAGGATGTCAAATTGGATGTATATGATGATAACATGTTAATTGTTGTATATATGGTGGAAAGTGACTCTTATTAGGTACAAAGTGACTCTAATATGGTGAAAACTGACTTACATGGTTCATTAGAACAAAAATGTGGAACAAAATTGACCTTTATGAAAGTGGAACTAAGATGTGGTAAAAGGATGTCAAATTGGATGTATATGATGTTAACATGTTAATTTTATAAATAAATGGTGGAAAGTGACTTATATAGGGTGCAAAATAACTCTAATAGGGTGAAAAGTGATTTACATGGTCAATTAGAACCAAAATGTGGACCAAAATTGACTTGTATGAATGTGGCACTAAGAGGTGGTAAAAGGATTTCTAATTGCATTTACATGATGTTAACATGTTAATTCTGCCAATATATGATGGCAAGTGACTCTTATAAGGTGCAATGTGACCAATATTGTGAGAAGTCACTTACATGTTTGATTATAACCAAAATGTGGCCCAAAATTGACTTGTAAGAAAGGGGTACCAAGAGGTGGTTAAAGGATGTCCAATTGCATGTACATGATGTTAACATGTTAATTATATCAATATATGGTGGCAAGTGACTCTTATAGGCTGCAAAGTGACTCTAATATGGTAAAAAGTGACTTACATGGTTGATTAGAGCCAAAATGTGGAACAAAATTAACTTGTATGAAATCAGCATTAATAGGTGGTAAAACGATGTCAAATTGGATGTATATGATGATAACATGTTAAATTGTACAAATATATGGTGAAAAGTGACTCATATAGGGTGCAAAATGACTCTAATATGGTGAAAATTGACTTACATGGTTAATTAGAACCAATATGTGGACCAAAATTGACTTGTATGAATGTGGCACTAAAAGGTGGTAAAAGGATTTCTAATTGCATGTACATGACGTTAACATGTTAAATGTACCAATATATGATGGCAAGTGACTCTTATAAGATGCAAAGTGACTATAATATGGTGAGAAGTCACTTACATGATTGATTAGAGCCAAAATGTGGCCCAAAATTGACTTGTAGGAAAGGGGTACCAAGAGGTGGTTAAAGGATGTCTTATTGCATATACATGATGTTAACATGTTAATTGTATCAATATATGGTGGCAAGTGACTCTTATAGGCTGCAAAGTGACTCTAATATGGTGAAAAGTGACTCTAATATGGTGAAAAGTGAATTACATGGTTTATTAGAGCCAAAATGTTGAACTCAATGAACTTGTATGAAAGTGGCATTAATAGGTGGTAAAAGGATGTCAAATTTGATGTATATAATGTTAACATGTTAAATTGTTGTATATATGGTGGAAAGTGACTCTTATAGGGTGCAAAGTGACTCTAATATGGTGAAAAGTGACTTACATGGTTGATTAGAACCAAAATATGGAACAAAATTGACCTGTATGAAAGTGGAACTTAAGCGGTGGTCAAAGGATGTCAAATTGGATGTATATGATGTTAACATGTTAATTATATAAATAAATGGTGGAAAGTGACTCATATAGGGTGAAAAATAACTCTAATATGGTGAAAAGTGACTTACATGGTTAACATGTTAATTGCCTGTACATGATGTTAACATGTTAATTGTATCAATATATGGTGACAAGTGACTCTTATAGGGTGCAAAGTGACTCTAATATGGTGAAAAGTGACTTACATGGTTGATTAGAGCCAAAATGTGGAACAAAATTAAGTTGTATGAAAGTGGCATTAATAGGTGGTAAAAGGATATCAAATTGGATGTATATGATGTTAACATGTTAATTTTATAAATAAATGGTGGAAAGTGACTCATATAGGGTGAAAAATAACTCTAATATGGTGAAAAGTGACTTACATGGTTAACACGTCTAATTGCTTGTACATGATGTTAACATGTTAATTGTATCAATATATGGTGACAAGTGACTCTTATAGGGTACAAAGTGACTCTAATATGGTGAAAAGTGACTTACATGGTTGATTAGAGCCAAAATGTGGAACAAAATTAACTTGTATGAAAGTGGCATTAATAGGTGGTAAAAGGATATCAAATTGGATGTATATGATGTTAACATGTTAATTGTTGTATTTATGGTGGAAAGTGACTCTTATAGGGTGCAAAGTGACTTTAATATGGTGAAAAGTGACTTACATGGTTGATTAGAACCAAAATGTGGACCAAAATTGACATGTATGAAAGTGGAACTAAGAGGTGGTAAAAGGATGTCAAATTGGATGTATAATGATGTTAATATGTTAATTATACAAATAGATTGTGGAAAGTGACTCATATAGGGTGCAAAATGACTCTAATATGGGTGAAAAGTGATTTACATGGTTAATTAGAACCAAAATGTGGACCAAAATTGACTCGGATGAATTTGGCACTAAGAGGTGGTAAAAGGATTTCTAATTGCATGTACATCATGTTAACATGTTAATTGTACCAATATATGATGGCAAGTGACTCTTATAAGGTGCAAAGTGACTCCAATATGCTGAGAAGTCACTTACATGATTGATTAGAGCCAAAATGTGGCCAAAAATTGACTTGTAGGAAAGGGGGTACGAGAGGTGGTTAAAGGACGTCTAATTGCATGTACATGATGTTAACATGTTAATTGTATCAATATATGGTGACAAGTGACTCTTATAGGGTGCAAAGTGATTCTAATATGGTAAAAAGTGACTTAGATGGTTGATTAGAACCAAAATGTGGAACAAAATAAACTTGTATGAAAGTGGCATTAATAGGTTGTAAAAGGATATCAAATTGGATGTATATGATGTTAACATGTTAATTGTTGTATTTATGGTGGAAAGTGACTCTTATAGGGTGCAAAGTGACTCTAAAATGGTGAAAACTGACTTACATGGTTGATTAGAACCAAAATGTGGACCAAAATTGACTCGGATGAATGTACACTAGGAGGTGGTAAAAGGATTTCTAATTGCATGTACATCATGTTAACATGTTAACTGTACCAATATATGATGGCAAGTGACTCTTATAAGGTGCAAAGTGACTCTAATATGGTGAGAAGTCACTTACATGATTGATTAGAGCCAGAATGTGGCCAAAAATTGACTTGTAGGAAAGGGGTACAAAGAGGTGGTTAAAGGATGTCTAATTGCCTATACATGATGTTAACATGTTAATTGTATCAATATATTGTGACAAGTGACTCTGATAGGGTGCAAAGTGACTCTAATATGGTGAAAAGTGACTTACATGGTTGATTAGAGCCAAAATGTGGAACAAAATTAACTTGTATGAAAGTGGCATTAATAGGTGGTAAAAGGATATCAAATTGGATGTATATGATGTTAACATGTTAATTGTTGTATTTATGGTGGAAAGTGACTCTTATAGGGTGCAAAGTGACTCTAATATGGTGAAAAGTGACTTACATGGTTGATTAGAACCAAAATGTGGACCAAAATTGACATGTATGAAAGTGGAACTAAGAGGTGGTTAAAGGATGTCAAATTGGATGTATATGATGTTAACATGTTAATCATACAAATAGATTGTGGAAAGTGACTCATATAGGGTGCAAAATGACTCTAATATGGTGAAAAGTGACTTACATGGTTAATTAGAACCAAAATGTGGATCAAGATTGAGTTGCATGAATGTGGCACTAAGAGGTGGTAAAAGGATTTCTGATTGCATGTACATGATGTTAACATGTTAATTGTACCAATATATGATGGCAACTGACTCTTATAAGGTGCAAAGTGACTCTAATATGGTGAGAAGTGACTTACATGATTGATTAGAACACAAATGTGGCCAAAAATTGACTTGTAGGAAAGGAGTACCAAGAGGTGGTTAAAGGATGTCTAATTGCATGTACATGATGTTAACATGTTAATTGTATCAATATATGGTGGACAAGTGACCTCTTATAGGATGCAAAGTGACTCTAATATGGTGAAAAGTGACTTACATGGTTGATTAGAGCCAAAATGTGGAACAAAATTAACTTGTATGAAAGTGGCATTAATAGGTGGTAAAAGGATATCAAATTGGATGTATATGATGTTAACATGTTAATTGTTGTATTTATGGTGGAAAGTGACTCTTATAGGGTGCAAAGTGACTCTAAAATGGTGAAAAGTGACTTACATGGTTGATTAGAACCAAAATGTGGAACAAAATTGACCATGTATGAAAGTGGAACTAAGAGGTGGTAAAAGGATGTCAAATTGGATGTATATGATGTTAACATGTTAATTATACAAATAGATTGTGGAAAGTGACTCATATAGGGTGCAAAATGACTCTAATATGGTGAAAAGTGACTTATATGGTTAATTAGAACCAAAATGTGGCCAAAGTGACTCGCATTAATTTGGCACTAAGAGTGGTAAAAGGAATTTCTAATTGCATGTACATGCATGTTAACATGTTAAATGTACCAATATATGATGGCAAGTGACTCTTATAAGGTGCAAAGTGACTCTAATATGGCTGAGAAGTCACTTACATGATTGATTAGAGCCAAAATGTTGGCCAAAAATTGACTTGTAAGGAAGGGGTACCAAAGGTGGTTAAAGGATGTCTAATTGCATGTACATGATGTTAACATAGTTAATTGTTTAGCAATATATGATGACAAGTGAACTCTTATAGGGTGCAAAGTGACTTCTAATATAGGTGAAAAAGTGACTTACATGGTTGATTAGAGCCAAATATGTAGAACAAAAATTAACTTGTATGAAAGTGGCATTAATAGGTGTAAAAGGATATCAAATTGGATGTATATGATGTTAACATGTTAATTGTTGTATTTATGGTGGAAAGTGACTCTTATAGGGTGCAAAGTGACTCTAAAATGGTGAAAAGTGACTTACATGGTTGATTTAAATCAAAATGTGGAACAAAATTGACCTGTATGAAAGTGGAACTAAGAGGGGGTAAAAGGATGTCAAATTGGATTATATGAATGTTAACATGTTAATTATACAAAAGTAATATGTGGAAAGTGACTCATATAGGGTGCAAAATGACTCTAAATATGTGAAAAGTGACTTACATGTTAATTAGAAACCAAAATGTGGGACCAAATTGACTCGGCATGAATGTGGCACTAAGAGGTGGTAAAAGGATTTCTAATTGCATGTACATGAATGTTAACATGTTAATTTAGCCATATATGATGGCAGTGACTCTTATAAGGTGCAAAGTGAGTCTAATATGGTGAGAAGGCACTTACATGATTGATTAGACCAATGTGGCCCAAAATTGACTTGTAGAAGGGAGTACCAATAGGTGGTTAAAGATGTCTAATTGCATGTACATGATGTTAACATGTTAATTGTATCAATAAATTGTGGCAAGTGACTCATATAGGACGCAAAGTGACTCCAATATGTTGAAAAGTGACTTACATGGTTGATTAGAGCCAAAATGTGGAACAAAATTAACTTGTATGAAAGTAGCATTAATAAGTGGTAAAAGGATGTCAAATTGGATGTATATGATGTTAACATGTTAATTGTTGTATTTATGGTGGAAAGTGACTCTTATAGGGTGCAAAGTGAATCTAATATGGTGAAAAGTGACTTACATGGTTGATTAGAACAAAATGTGGACCAAAAGTGACATGTATGGAACTAAGAGGTGGTAAAAGGATGTCAAATTGGATGTATAAGATGTTACATGTTAATTATACAAATAGATTGTGGAAAGTGACTCATATAGGGTGCAAAATGACTTCTAATATGGTGAAAAGTGACTTACATGGTTAATTAGAACCAAAATGTGACCAAAATTGACTTGCATGAATGTGGCACTAAGAGGTGGTAAAAGGATTTAATGAATTGCATGTACATGATGTTAACATGTTAATTGTACCAATATATGATGGCAACTGACTCTTATAAGGTGCAAAGTGACTCTAATATGGTGAGAAGTGACTTACATGATTGATTAGAACACAAATGTGGCCCAAAATTGACTTGTTGGAAAGGAGTACCAAGAGGTGGTTAAAGGATGTCTAATTGCATGTACATGATGTTAACATGTTAATTGTATCAATATAATTGTGGCAAAGTGACTCTTATAGGACGCAAAGTGACTCTAATATGTTGAAAAGTGACTTACATGGTTGATTAGAGCCAAAATGTTGAACAAAATTAACTTGTATGAAAGTGGCATTAAATAGGTGGTAAAAGGATATCAAATTGGATGTATGATGGTACCATGTTAATTGTTGTATTTATGGTGGAAAGTGACTCTTATAGGGTGCAAAGTGACTCTAATAATGGTGAAAAGTGACCTTACATGGTTGATTAGAACCAAAATATGGACCAAAATTGACCTGTATGAAAGTGGAACTAAAGGTGGTAAAAGGATGTCAAATTGGATGTATATGATGTTAACATGTTAATTATACAAATAGATTGTGGAAAGTGACTCATATAGGTGCAAAATGACTCTAATATGGTGAAAAGTGACTTATATGGTTAATTAGAACCAAAATGTGGACCAAAATTGACTCGGATGAATGGGCACTAAGAGGTGGTAAAAGGATTCTAATTGCATGTACATATGTTAACAATGTTAACTGTACCAATATATGATGGCAAGTGACTCTTATAAGGTGCAAAGTGACTCTAAATATGCTGAGAAGTCACTTACATGATTGATTAGAGCCAAAATGTGGCCAAAAATTGACTTGTAGGAAAGGGGTACCAAGAGGTGGTTAAAGGACGTCTAATTGCATGTACAGATGTTAACATGTTAATTTTTTCAATATATGGTGACAAGTGACTCTTATAGGGTGCAAAGTGACTCTAATATGGTGAAAAAGTGACTTACATGGTTGATTAGAGCCAAAATGTGGAACAAATTAACTTGTATGAAAGTGGCATTAATAGGTTGTAAAAGGATATCAAATTGGATGTATATGATGTTAACATGTTAATTGTTGTATTATAGGTGGAAAAGTGACTCTTATAGGGTGCAAAGTGACTCTAAAATGGGGAAAAGTGACTTACATGGTTGATTAAGAACCAAAATGTGACCAAAATTGACCTGTATGAAAGTGGAACTAAGATGGTGGTAAAAGGATGTCAAATTGGATGTATATGAATGTTAACATGTTAATTATACAAATAGATTGTGGAAAGTGACTCATATAGGGTGCAAAATGACTCTAATATGGTGAAAAGTGACTTATATGGTTAATTAGAACTAAAATGTGGACCCAAAATTGACTCGGATGAAATTTGGCACTAAGAGGTGGTAAAAGGATTTCTAATTGCATGTACATGATGTTAACATGTTAACTGTACAATATATGATGGCAAGTGACTCTTATAAGGTGCAAAGTGACTCTAATATGGTGAGAAGTCACTTACATGATTGATTAGAGCCAAAATGTGGCCAAAAATTGACTTGTAGGAATGGGGTACCGAAGAGGTGTTAAAGGACGTCTAATTGCATGTACATGATGTTAACATGTTAATTGTATCAATATATGGTGGACAAGTGACTCTTATTAGGGTGCAAAGTGATCTAATATGGTAAAAAGTGACTTACATGGTTGATTAGAAGCAAAATAGTGGAAACAAAATTAACTGTATGAAAGTGGAACTAAATAGGGGTAAAAGGATGTCAAATTGGATGTATATGATGTTAACATGTTAATTATAAAAATAGATTGTGGAAAGTGACTCATATAGAGTGCAAAATGACTCTAATATGGGAAAAGTGACTTACATGGTTAATTAGAACCAAAATGTGACCAAAATTGACTTCGCATGAATTGGCACTAGAGGTGGTAAAAGGATTTCTAATTGCCATGTACATGATGTTAACATGTAATCTGTACCAAAATATGATGGCAAGTACTCTTATAAGGTGCAAAGTGACTCTAATATGGTGAGAAGTCACTTACACGATGATTAGAGCCAAATGTGGCCAAAAATTGACTTGTAAGAAAGGGGTACCAAGAGGTGGTTAAAGGATGGTCTAATTGCATGTACATGATGTTAACATGTTAATTTTTTCAATATAATGGTGACAAGTGACTCTTATAGGGTGCAAAGTGACTCTAATATGGTGAAAAGTGACTTACATGGTTGATTAGAGCCAAAATGTGGAACAAAATTAACTTGTATGAAAGTGGCATTAATAGGTGGTAAAAGGATATCAATTGGATGTATATGATGTTAACATGTTAATTGTTGTATTTATGGTGGAAAGTGACTCTTATAGGGTGCAAAGTGACTCTAATATGGTGAAAAAGTGAACTTACATGGTTGATTAGAACCAAAATGTGGACCAAAATTGACATGTATGAAAGTGGAACTAAGAGGTGGTAAAAGGATGTCAAATTGGATGTATATGATGTTACATGTTAATTATAACAAATAGATTGTGGAAAGTTGACTTATACTAGGGTGCAAAATGACTCTAATATGGTGAAAAGTGACTTACATGGTTAATTTGAACCAAAATGTGGACCAAAATTGACTTGCATGAATGTGGCACTAAGAGGTGGTAAAAGGATTTCTAATTGCATGTACATGATGTAACATGTAGAATTGTACCAATATATGATGGCAAGTGACTCTTATAAGGTGCAAAGTGACTCTAATATGGTGAGAAGTCACTTACATGATTGATTAGAACCAAAATGCGGCCCAAAATTGACTTGTAGGGAATGGAGTACCAAGAGATGGTTAAAGGATGTCTAATTGCATGTACATGATGTTAACATGTTAATTGTATTAATATATTGGTGGCAAGTGACTCTTATAGGACGCAAAGTGACTCTAATATGTTGAAAAGTGACTTACATGGTTGATTAGAGCTCAAAATGTGGAACAAAATTAACTTGTATGAAATAGCTTAATAGGTGGTAAAGGTTGTCAAATTGGATGTATATGATGTTAACATGTTAATTATACAAATAGATTGTGGAAAGTGACTCATATAGGTGCAAAATGACTCTAATATGGTGAAAAGTGACTTACATGGTTAATTAGAACCAAAATGTAGACCAAAATTGACTTGTATGAATGTAGCACTAAGAGGTGGTAAAAGGATTTCTAATTGCATGTACATGATGTTAACATGTTAATTGTACCAATATATGATGGCAAGTGACTCTTATAAGGTGCAAAGTGACTCTAATATGGTGAGAAGTCACTTACATGATTGATTAGAAGCAAAATGTGGCCAAAAATTGACTTGTAGGAAAGGAGTACCAAGAGGTGGTTAAAGGATGTCTAATTGCATGTACATGATGTTAAGATGTTAATTGTATTAATATATTGTGGCAAGTGACTCTTATAGGACGCAAAGTGACTCTAATATGTTGAAAAGTGACTTACATGGTTGATTAGAGCCAAAATGTGGAACAAAATTAACTTGTATGAAAGTAGCATTAATAGGTGGTAAAAAGATATCAAATTGGATGTATATGATGTTAACATGTTAATTGTTGTATTTATGGTGGAAAGTGACTCTTATAGGGTGCAAAGCGACTCTAAAATGGTGAAAAGTGACTTACATGGTTGATTAGAACCAAAATGTGGAAAAAAATTGACTTGTATGAAAGTGGAACTAAGAGGTGGGAAAAGGATGTCAAATGGGATGTATATGATGTTAACATGTTAATTATACAAATAGATTGTGGAAAGTGACTCATATAGGGTGCAAAATGACTCTAATTGGTGAAAAGTGACTTGGTTAATTAGAACCAAAATGTGGACCAAAATTGACTCGGATGAATGTGGAACTAAGAGGTGGTAAAAGGATGTCAAATTGGATGTATATGATGTTAACATGTTAATTATACAAATAGATTGTGGAAAGTGACTTATATAGGGTGCAAAATGACTCTAATATGGTGAAAAGTGACTTACATGGTTAATTTGAACCAAAATGTGGACCAAAATTGACTTGCATGAATGTGGCACTAAGAGGTGGTAAAAGGATTTCTAATTGCATGTACATGATGTTAACATGTGAATTGTACCAATATATGATGGCAAGTGACTCTTATAAGGTGCAAAGTGACTCTAATATGGTGAGAAGTCACTTACATGATTGATTAGAACCAAAATGCGGCCCAAAATTGACTTGTAGGAATGGAGTACCAAGAGATGGTTAAAGGATGTCTAATTGCATGTACATGATGTTAACATGTTAATTGTATTAATATATTGTGGCAAGTGACTCTTATAGGACGCAAAGTGACTCTAATATGTTGAAAAGTGACTTACATGGTTGATTAGAGCCAAAATGTGGAACAAAATTAACTTGTATGAAAGTAGCATTAATAGGTGGTAAAAGGTTGTCAAATTGGATGTATATGATGTTAACATGTTAATTATACAAATAGATTGTGGAAAGTGACTCATATAGGTGCAAAATGACTCTAATATGGTGAAAAGTGACTTACATGGTTAATTAGAACCAAAATGTAGACCAAAATTGACTTGTATGAATGTAGCACTAAGAGGTGGTAAAAGGATTTCTAATTGCATGTACATGATGTTAACATGTTAATTGTACCAATATATGATGGCAAGTGACTCTTATAAGGTGCAAAGTGACTCTAATATGGTGAGAAGTCACTTACATGATTGATTAGAAGCAAAATGTGGCCAAAAATTGACTTGTAGGAAAGGAGTACCAAGAGGTGGTTAAAGGATGTCTAATTGCATGTACATGATGTTAACATGTTAATTGTATTAATATATTGTGGCAAAGTGACTCTTATAGGACGCAAAGTGACTCTAATATGTTGAAAAGTGACTTACATGGTTGATTAGAGCCAAAATGTGGAACAAAATTAACTTGTATGAAAGTAGCATTAATAGGTGGTAAAAAGATATCAAATTGGATGTATATGATGTTTAACATGTTAATTGTTGTATTTATGGTGGGAAAGTGACTCTTATAGGGTGCAAAGCGACTCTAAAATGGTGAAAAGTGACTTACATGGTTTGATTAGAACCAAAAATGTGGAAAAAAATTGACTTGTATGAAAAGTGGAACTAAGAGGTGGTAAAAGGATGTCAAATGGGATGTATATGATGTTAACATGTTAATTATACAAATAGATTGTGGAAAGTGACTCATATAGGGTGCAAAATGACTCTAATTGGTGAAAAGTGACTTGGTTAATTAGAACCAAAATGTGGACCAAAATTGACTCGGATGAATGTGGAACTAAGAGGTGGTAAAAGGATGTCAAATTGGATGTATATGATGTTAACATGTTAATTATACAAATAGATTGTGGAAGTGAACTCATATAGGGTGCAAAATGACTCTAATATGGTGAAAGTGACTTACATGGTTAATTAGAACCAAAATGTGGACCAAAATTGACTTGCATGAATGTGGCACTAAGAGGTGGTAAAAGGATTTCTAATTGCATGTACATGATGTTAACATGTTAATTGTACCATTATATGATGGCAAGTGACTCATATAAAGTGCAAAGTGAGTCTAATATGGTGAGAAGTCACTTACATGATTTATTAGAACCAAAATGTGGCCCAAAATTGACTTGTAGGAATGGAGTACCAAGAGGTGGTTAAAGGATGTCTAATTGCATGTACATGATGTTAACATGTTAATTGTATCAATAAATTGTGGCAAGTGACTCATATAGGACGCAAAGTGACTCCAATATGTTGAAAAGTGACATACATGGTTTGATTAGAGCCAAAATGTGGAACAAATATTAACTTGTATGAAAGTAGCATTAATAAGTGGTAAAAGGATGTCAAATTGGATGTATATGATGTTAACATGTTAATTGTTGTATTTATGGTGGAAAGTGACTCTTATAGGTGCAAAGTGAACTCTAATATGGTGAAAACGTGACTTACATGGTTGATTAGAACCAAAATGTGGACCAAATTGACATGTATGGAACTAAGAGGTGGTAAAAGGATGTCAAATTGGATGTATAAGATGTTAACATGTTAATTATACAAATAGATTTTGGAAAGTGACTATATAGGGTGCAAAATGACCTAATATGGTGAAAAGTGACTTACATGGTTAATTAGAACCAAAATGTGGACCAAAATTGACTTGCATGAATGTGGCACTAAGAGGTGGTAAAAGGATTTCTAATTGCATGTACATGATGTTAACATGTTAATTGTACCAATATATGATGGCAAGTGACTCTTATAAGGTGCAAAGTGACTCTAATATGGTGAGAAGTCACTTACATGATTGATTAGAACCAAAATGTGGCCCAAAATTGACTTGTAGGAAAGGAGTACCAAGAGGTGGTTAAAGGATGTCTAATTGCATGTACATGATGTTAACATGTTAATTGTATCAATATATTGTGGCAAATGACTCTTATAGGACGCAAAGTGACTCTAATATGTTGAAAAGTGACTTACATGGTTGATTAGAGCCAAAATGTTGAACAAAATTAACTTGTATGAAAGTGGCATTAATAGGTGGTAAAAGGATATCAAATTGGATGTATGAATTTAACATGTTAATTGTTGTATTTATGGTGGAAAGTGACTCTTATAGGGTGCAAAGTGACTCTAATATGGTGAAAAGTGACCTACATGGTTGATTAGAACCAAAATGTGGACCAAAATTGACATGTATGAAAGTGGAACTAAGAGGTGGTAAAAGGATGTCAAATTGGATGTATATGATGTTAACATGTTAATTATACAAATAGATTGTGGAAAGTGACTCATATAGGGTGCAAAATGACTCTAATATGGTGAAAAGTGACTTATATGGTTAATTAGAACTAAAATGTGGACCAAAATTGACTCGGATGAATGTGGCACTAAGAGGTGGTAAAAGGATTTCTAATTGCATGTACATGATGTTAACATGTTAACTGGACCAATATATGATGGCAAGTGACTCTTATAAGGTGCAAAGTGACTCTAATATGCTGAGAAGTCACTTACATGATTGATTAGAGCCAAAATGTGGCCAAAAATTGACTTGTAGGAAAGGGGTACCAAGAGGTGGTTAAAGGACGTCTAATTGCATGTACAAGATGTTAACATGTTAATTTTTTCAATATATGGTGACAAGTGACTCTTATAGGGTGCAAAGTGACTCTAATATGGTGAAAAGTGACTTACATGGTTGATTAGACCCAAAATGTGGAACAAAATTAACTTGTATGAAAGTGCATAATAGGTTGTAAAAGGATATCAAATTGGATGTATATGATGTTAACATGTGAATTGTTGTATTTATGGTGGAAAGTGACTCTTATAGGGTTGCAAAGTGACTCTAAAATGGTGAAAAGTGGACTTACATGGTTGATTAGAACCAAAATGTGGAACAAAATTGACTCGGATGAATGTGACTTACATTTTGGTTCTAATTAACCATGTAAGTCACTTTCACCATATTAGAGTTATTTTGCACCCTATATGAGACACTTTCCACAATCTATTTGTATAATTAACATGTTAACATCTTATACATCAAATTTGACATCCTTTTACCACCTCTTAGTTCCACTTTTCATACAGGTCAATTCTGTTCCATATTTTGGTTCGAATCAACTATGTAAGTCACTTTCACCATATTAGAGTAACTTTGCACCCTATAAGAGTCACTTTCCACCATAAATAAAACAATTAACATGTTAACATCATATACATCCAATTTGATATCCTTTTACCAACTATTAATGCCACTTTCATACAAGTTAATTTTAATCTACATTTTGCTCTAATCAACCTTGTAAGTCACTTTTCACCATATTAGAGTCACTTTGCACCCTATAAGAGTCACTTGTCACCATATATTGATACAATTAACATGTTAACATCATGTACATGCAATTAGAACATCCTTTAACCACCTCTTGGTACCCCTTTCCTACAAGTCAATTTTGGCCACATTTTGGCTCTATCAATCATGTAAGTGACTTCCTCACCATATTAGACACTTTGCACCTTATAAGAGTCACTTGCCATCATATATTGGTACAATTAAACATGTTAACATCATGTACATGCAATTAGAAATCCTTTTACCACCTCTTAGTGCCACATTAATCCGAGTCAATTTGGTACACATTTTGGTTCTAATTAACCATGTAAGTCACTTTTCACCATATTAGAGTCATTTTGCACCTTATATGAGTCACTTTTCCACATCTATTTGTATAATTAACATGTTAACATCTTATACATCCAATTTGACATCCTTTACCACCTCTTAGTTCCACTTTCATACAGGTCAATTCTGTTCCACATTTTGGTTCTAATCAACGTGTAAGTCACTTTTCAACATATTAGAGTCACTTTGCACCCTATAAGAGTCACTTTCCACCATAATAAAACAATTAACATGTTAACATGCATATACATCCAATTTGATCCTTTTACCACCTATTAATGCCACTTTCATACAAGTAATTTTGTTCTACATTTTGGCTCTAATCAACCATGTAAGTCACTTTTCACCATATTAGAGTCACTTTGGACCCTATAAGAGTCACTTTCCACCATATATTGATACAATTAACATGTTAACATCATGTACATGCAATTAGACATCCTTTAACCACCTCTTGGTACCCCTTTCCTACAAGTCAATTTTTGGCCACATTTTGGCTCTAATCAATCATGTAAGTGACTTCTCACCATATTAGAGTCACTTTGCACCTTATAGGAGTCACTTTCCATCATATATTGGTACAATTAACATGTTAACATCATATATACATTCAATTAGAAATCCTTTTACCACCTCTTAGTGCCACATTCATCCGAGTCAATTTTGGTGCACATTTTGGTTCTAATTAACCTTTTAAGTCACTTTTCACCATATTAGGGTCATTTTGCACCCTATAAGAGTCACTTTCCACAATCTATTTGTATAATTAACATGTTAACATCTTATACATCCAATTTGACATCCTTTTACCACCTCTTAGGTTCCACTTTCATACAGGTCAATTATGTTCCACATTTTTGGTTCTAATCAACCATGTAAGTCACTTTTTCGCCATATTAGAGTCATTTTGCAACCTATAAGAGTCACTTTCCACCATAAATACAACAATTAACATGTTAACATCATATACATCCAATTTGATATCCTTTTACCACCTATTAATGCCACTTTATACAAGTTAATTTTTGTTCTACATTTTGTCTCTAATCAACCATGTAAGTCACTTTCACCATATTAGAGTCACTTTGGACCCTATAAGAGTCACTTTCCACCATATATTGATACAATTAACATGTTAAATCATGTACATGCCATTAGACATCCTTTAACCACCTCTTGGTACCCCTTTCCTACAAGTCAATTTTTGGCCACATTTTGGCTCTAATCAATCATGTAAGTGACTTCTCACCATATTAGAGTCACTTTGCACCTTATAGGAGTCACTTTCCATCATATATTGGTACAATTAACATGTTAACATCATATGTACATTCAATTAGAAATCCTTTTACCACCTCTTAGTGCCACATTCATCCGAGTCAATTTTGGTTCACATTTTGGTTCTAATTAACCATGTAAGTCACTTTTCACCATATTAGAGTCATTTTGCACCTTATATGAGTCACTTTCCACAATCTATTTGTATAATTAACATGTTAACATCTTATACATCCAATTTGACATCCTTTTACCACCTCTTAGTTCCACTTTCATACAGGTCAATTATGTTCCACATTTTGGTTCTAATCAACCATGTAAGTCACTTTTCACCATATTAGAGTCACTTTGCACCCTATAAGAGTAACTTTCCACCATAAATACAACAATTAACATGTTAACATCATATACATCCAATTTGATATCCTTTTACCACCTATTAATGCCACTTTGCATACAAGTTAATTTTGTTCTACATTTTGGCTCTAATCAACCATGTAAGTCACTTTTCACCATATTAGAGTCACTTTGCACCCTATAAGAGTCACTTTCCACCATATATTGATACAATTAACATGTTAACATCATGTACATGCAATTAGACATCCTTTAACCACCTCTTGGTACCCCTTTCCTACAAGTCAATTTTTTTAGCCACATTTTGGCTCTAATCAATCATGTAAGTGACTTCTCACCATATTATAGTCACTTTGCACCTTACAGGAGGTCCTTTCCATCATATATTGTTACAATTAACATGTTAACATCATGTAACATTCAATTAGAAATCCTTTTACCACCTCTAGTGCCACATTCATCCGAGTCTATTTTGGTTACATTTTGGTTCTAATTAACCATGTAAGTCACTTTTCACCATATTAGAGTGATTTTGCACCTTATATGAGTCACTTTCCACAATCTATTTGTATAATTAACATGTTAACATCTTATACATCCAATTTGACATCCTTGTTACCACCTCTTAGTTCCACTTTATACAGCATTCTGTTCACACATTTGGTTCTAACTCAACTATGTAAGTCACTTTCACCATATTAGAGTCACTTTGCACCCTATAAGAGTCACTTTCCACCATAATAAAACAATTAACATGGTTAACATCATATACATCCAATTGATATCCTTTTACCAACTATTAATGCCACTTTCATACAAGTTAATTTTGTTCTACATTTTGGCTCTAATCAACCTTGTAAGTCACTTTTCACCATATTAGAGTCACTTTGCACCCTATAAGAGTCACTTGTCACCATATATTGATACAATTAACATCTTAACATCATGTACATGCAATTTGACATCCTTTAACCACCTCTTGGTACCCCTTTCCTACAAGTCAATTTTGGGCCACATTTTGGCTCTAATCAATCATGTAAGTGACTTCTCACCATATTAGAGTCACTTTGCACCTTATAAAAGTCACGTGCCATCATATATTGCTACAATTAACATGTTAACATCATGTACTTGCAATTAGAATCCTTTTTACCACCTCTTAGTGCCACATTCATCCGAGTCAATTTTGGTCCACATTTTGTTCTAATTAACCTTGTAAGTCACTTTTCACCATATTTGAGTCATTTTGCACCTTATATGAGTCACTTTCCACAATCTATTTGTATAATTAACATGTTAACATCTTATACATCCAATTTGACATCCTTTTACCACCTCTTAGTTCCACTTTCATACAGTCAATTCTGTTCCACATTTTGGTTCTAATCAACCATGTAAGTCATTTTCACCATATTAGGTCACTTCGCACCCTATAAAGTCACTTTCCACCATAAATACAACAATTAACATGTTAACATCATATACATCCAATTTGATATCCTTTACCACCTATTAATGCCACTTTCATACAAGTTAATTGTGTTCTACATTTTGGCTCTAATCAACCATGTAAGTCACTTTTCACCATATTAGAGTCACTTTGCACCCTATAAGAGTCACTTTCCACCATATTCATACAATTAACATTTAACATCATGTACATGCAATTAGACATCCTTTAACCACCTCTTGGTACCCCTTTCCTACAAGTAATTTTTGGCCACATTTTGGCTCCAATCAATCATGTAAGTGACATCTCACCATATTAGAGTCACTTTGCACCTTATAGGAGTCACTTGCCATCAGATATTGGTACAATTAACATGTTAACATCAGGTACATTCAATTAGAAATCCTTTTACACCTCTTAGTGCCACATTCATCCGAGTCAATTTTGGTCCACATTTTGGTTGCTAATTAACCATGTAAGTCACTTGTTTTACCATATTAGAGTCATTTTGCACCATATTTATGAGGTCACTTTCCCACAATCTATTTGTATAATGAACATGGTTAACATCGTATACAATCCAATTTGACATCCTTCTTACCACCTATTAATGCCACTTTCATACAAGTTAATTTTGTTCTACATTTTGGGCTCTAATCAACCATGTAAGTCACTTTCACCATATTATAGAGTCACTTTGCACCCTATAAGAGTCACTTTCCACCATATATTGATACAATTAACATTTAACATCATGTACATGGAATTAGACATCCTTTAACCACCTCTTGGTACCCCTTTCCTACAAGTCAATTTTGGCCACATTTGGCTCTAATCAATCATGTAAGTGACTTCTCACCATATTAGAGTCACTTTGACCTTATAGGAGTCACATGCCATGGTACAATTAACATGTTAACATCATGTACATTCAATTAGAAATCCTTTTACCACCTCTTAGTGCCACATTCATCTGAGTCAATTTTGGTCCACATTTTGGTTCTAATTAACCATGTAAGTCACTTTTCACCATATTAGAGTCATTTGCACCTTATATGAGTCACTTTCCATAATTTATTTGTATATTTCACATGTTAACATCTTATACATCCAATTTGACATCCTTTTACCACCTATTAATGCCACTTTCATACAAGTTAATTTGTTCTACATTTTGGCTCTAATCAACCATGTAAGTCACTTTCACCATATTAGAGTCACTTTGCACCCTATAAGAGTCACTTTACACCATATATTGATACAATTAACATGTTAACATCATGTACATGCAATTAGACATCCTTTAACCACCTCTTGGTACCCCTTTCCTACAAGTCAATTTTGGGCCACATTTTGGCTCTAATCAATCATGTAAGTGACTTCTCACCATATTAGAATCACTTTGCACCTTATAAGAGTCACTTGCCATCATATATTGGTACAATTAACATGTTAACGTACACGCAATTAGAAATCCTTTTACCACCTCTTAGTGCCACATTCATCCGAGTCAATTTTGGTCCACATTTCTATTCTAATTAACCATGTAAGTCACTTTTCACCATATTATAGTCATTTTGCACCTTATATGAGTCACTTTCCACAATCTATTTGTATAATTAACATGTTAACATCTTATACATCCAATTTGACATCCTTTTACCACCTCTTAGTTCCACTTTCATACAGGTCAATTATGTTCCACATTTTGGTTCTAATCAACCATGTAAGTCACTTTTCACCATATTAGAGTCACTTTGCACCCTATAAGAGTCACTTTCCACAATAAATACAACAATTAACATGTAAACATCATATACATCCAATTTGATATCCCTTTACCGCCTATTAATGCCACTTTCATACAAGTTAATTGTGTTCTACATTTTGGCTCAAATTAACCATGTAAGTCACTTTTCACCATATTAGAGTCACTTTGCACCCTATAAGAGTCACTTTCCACCATATATTGATACAATTAACATTTTAACATCATGTACATGCAATTAGACACTTTAACCACCTCTTTGGTACCCCTTTCCTACAAGTCAATTTTGGGCCACATTTTGGCTCTAATCAATCATGTAAGTGACTTCTCACCATATTAGAGTCACTTTGCACCTTATAAGAGTCACTTGCCATCATATATTGGTACAATTAACATGTTAACGTACACGCAATTAGAAATCCTTTTACCACCTCTTAGTGCCACATTCATCCGAGTCAATTTTGGTCCACATTTCTGTTCTAATTAACCATGTAAGTCACTTTTCACCATATTATAGTCTTTTGCACCT